>NC_052349.1:702232-776247 GCF_009727055.1 Benincasa hispida | reverse complement strand
ATTGGTGAGGAATTAATTTAATATTTGATATTAAATTAATAAGATTAATTAATTTATTAATTTTATTAGAAAAATTAATTTTGAATTAATTTTGAATTAATTTTTACAAAATTAAATATAAATTTAATTTTAATTATTGAATTAAAAGCTGAAATTAAAATTAATTTGAAAATAAGTTTCAAATTAAAAGAAAAATAAATGTTATTTGATTTTGAGAAATCAAATTAAAAAACAAGAAAATGGAAAATGGAAAACTGGTTTTTCCACCTTCAACTTTCAATAGCTCACTCACTTTCCATTCCTCTTCAGCTCAATTAATTCAAGCATAAGCTATGATTCATGCAGGGCTATTAGCTGCAAGAAAGTCATGTAATATAAAGCTGGATTTTTGAGTGGAAGAAGTGATGGTTCAGTTGAAATTTTGGTACGAAATAGTATAGGAAGAATTGTTCTTCAACCAGCTAATAAATGTGATCTCCTCTCCAAATTCCCTTCAATTCAAGCTTATTTTGAGTCCCATAACTAAGTCTAAGGCATCTAGAGCATAGTAGGGAAGCCCTTGTGGTGGTTCACAAGCTAAGTACAAGGAGATTGCAGCCGAAGATCTTGAATCAAAGGTGTTTCAAAGGTTAGTATTGAAACTCTGTTTTTCAGTTAATGAGCATGCTTAGTTTAAAGTCAAAATTAATGAATTGGAATGCTTAATGATCCTATTGTACTTCCTTAATCCAACAAGATGGGCATCGGAAGAGGAACTACTCCAAATACTTGGCAGAAAGAAGAAGGCCAAGCAAGGTAAATATGATTTATTTGTTTTGGAAACTTGCTTATTGGAGAATGATGATTCTGCCTAGATTATAGATTTTGGGGCCACTAAGTACGTTTGTTCTTCATTTTAAGGAATTAGTTCCTGACGGTAACTAGATACTAGTGAGATAACGATGCTGGTTGGAATTGGGCACATTGTCTCGTGGCAGTAGGAGGTCTCCGGTTAACTTTACATAACAAATTTCTTATTTTAGAAAATGTATATGTAATTCCTGATTTAAAAAGGAACCTTGTTTCTGTAAAGTGTTTGATTGAACAATCTTATGTTATCAACTTTCTTTTAAATAAAGTATTTATTTCTAAGAATGGTGGTGATACTTGTTCTGCAAAACTAGAAAACAATCTTTATATGCTAAGATCGTTAGCAACTAATGCCCTCCTTAACACATAAATGTTTAAGACTATAGTGACTCAACATAAAATCTTAGAATTTCTCCCAAAGAAATGCCTAACTTTGGCATCTAAGACTAGGATACATCAATCTCAATAGGATTGAGAGATTGGTGAATAATAGACTTCTAAGTGAGTTAGAAGAAAATTATTTACTTGTGTGTGAGTGTTGCCTTGAAGACAAAATGACTAAAAGACCTTTTACTGGAAAGGTCACAGGGCCAAAGAACCTCTAGAGCTAATACATCCAAACCTCTGTGGTCCGATGAATGTCAAAGCAACGGAAGGTTATGAATATTTCATCACCTTTACTGATGATTATTCAAGATATGGGTACGTTTTTTAATGCAACATAAGTCTGAATCTTTTGAAAAGTTCAAAGAATTCAAAGCTAAAGTTGAAAATGCATTAAACAGAACGATTAAAACATTTTGATCTGATCGAGGTGGAAAGTTTATGAAGTTAACATTCTAGAACTATTTGATAGAGCATGGAATAGTATCCTAACTCCTAGCACCTGGTACACCTTAACAGAATGGTGTATTAAAAAAGAGAAATCAAATCTTGTTGAACATGGTTCGGTCTATGATGAGTTACGCTTCATTAACTGACTCGTTTTGGGGTTATGCAGTAGAGACTACAGCGTACATCCTAAACTGCATTCCATCCAAGAGTGTTGCTAGAACACCTTTGGAGTTATGGAATGGTCGTAAAGCTAGTTTATGCCATTTCAGAAACTGGGATAACCTAGCACATGTGCTTGAGGGTAATCCTAAGAAATTGGAACCATATTCAAAATTGTGTCTATTTGTAGGCTACCTCAAAGGAACGAGAGGTGGTTACTTCTTCAACCCTAAAGAAATTAAAATATTTGTATCAACAAACTCTACTTTTCTTGAAGAAGACCACATAAGGGAGCATAAGCCCCAAAGTAAAATTGTGTTGAATGAAATTTCCAAAGAAACTACTGAATCTTTAACAATAGTTGTTGAAGAACCTAGTACCTCAACAGGAGTTGTTGAAGTAGGATCATCCAATAGGTCAAATCCACCTCAACTGTTGAGGGAACTTCGACATAGTGGGAGAGTCGCGAACCCACCTATTCGTTATATGGGTTTAAAAGAAATCCTGGCTATGGTAGCTGATGGTGAAGTTGAGGATCCATTGTCTTACAAGAAGGCAATGGAGGATGTTGACAAAGATGAATGGATCAAAGCGATGGATCTTGAAATGGACTCTATGTACTTCAATTCCGTATGGGATCTTGTAGAACAACCTGATGGGGTTAAAGCTATAGGTTGTAAATGGATCTAGAAGAGGAAATGAGGTGCTGATGGGAAGGTGCAAACCTTCAAGGCTAGATTAGTGGAAAAGAGTTATACCCAGGTTGAGAGAGTTGACTATGAGGAGGCTTTCTCACTTGTTTCCATGCACATACATGTATACCTCAACATCATCAGATCAAATACAACCATGGAAGCACATACCATCTCATACTAGCATTCAAGTGTCTATGTGCGTAAATAAATAATTCGGATCTCGTAATAGAACATACTTTAATCATGTTATACTATCAATCTTTCATGTTGTCATTCTGCCATAACCTTCATTTAACATGCTAGCATACATCTAATCTCTGGCCCGTGGGCAGTTCTAGTAGTAAGATTACTTACCTTGATATTAGGTGGAACCAAAAAGCAATTGAATCTTTGTGAAATTCTTGAATCCTTAATCAAGCCTAAACATAAACCAAGCTTTAAAATTAATAGTTAAGGCCAAAATCCAAACACCCAAATATTACAAAATATTTCCAGATAACCTTACCTAAGGTGTGGTCCAATTCGAATTCACCTTCCAAACTCCAATTTTAAGCCCAAATAATTAGCAAACCAAACTCTTCTTCATCTTGAATGAAATTCTTGAATCAACCCCCAAATCATAATTTTGAAATTAGGCTTACATGATTAAAGCTTGAATTAAATACATATTTTACTACCAATGTCTCAAATAAAATTATCCATATGTAGCTTCGTCAAAAAATCACTTCCAAATGACTTTTACCAAAATTTCTCAACAATCAAAATAATCCACAAGAGGGTCATCAAAGCATAAAACTTACCAAAACTCGCTAAAACAAACTCCAACTTCACTGAACAACACCTCAATACCTTCAAAAACTTGAATCACCAATTTGATGCCAAAAGTAAATGAGTATTCAAAAATCAACCGAAAATAACCCAAATGGTAGAAATCTTACCCAAATCGATAGATCCAGTGATGGCAAAAAGCGAACGACGCTTGAGTAGTGGTGGACGGAGGTCATGAAGAAGAAACTGACGCGGCGGTTTGGGCGGCGGCTAGGATCTCGGCTGAAGGAAGAAGAAATTGAGGAGGGGTGCCAATGGATGCGTGAGGAAGCAAGGGAAATATAGGTTTGACTTTTTATTTAAAATAATAATAATAATAATAAAACAAAAAAGGAAATAAATATAATTACATTTAATTCCTTTCCGTTTTATACTATTAAATTCCTTTCTGTTTCAAAAGGAAATTAATTCCTGCCATTAATTTCCAATTTGAATAATTTTACGCCAACAATTAAATTCCCACATTTACACTTAAAGTCCAAAATTCCAAAAATGCCCTCCAACTAATAACAATTACTAAAATTCCAAATAATAAAGTTACTGAAATTACATTATTACAAAAAAATGTGCAGGGTGTTACATTCTTCCCTTCTCAAAGAACTTTCGTCCTCAAAAGTTCATTCTTGAAAAAGCTCCGGGTACTGGGCCTTCATCTCATCCTCTCGCTCCCAAGTAGCCTCCTTGAACTGGTGATTCTGCCACAGAACTTTCACAAAAACAATTTCCCGGCGGCGCAATGTTTTTACCTCTCTGGCGAGAATCTCTATAAGCTTCTCCTCGTAGCTCAAGTTGTTATTCAACTGTAAGGGCTCGTAGTCAACTACATGGGACGAGTCTGTTACATACTTCCTTATCATCGAAACATGGAAGACATTATGAACTAAAGACAGTGCTGAGGGAATGCCAATCGGTAAGCTACGGGGCCAACTCGCTTCAAAACCTTGAAAGGTCCAATGAATCTCGGACTCAACTTCCTTTTCCTTCCAAATCTCAAAACACCCTTTATAGGTGCCACCTTTAAGCACACTTTATCACCTAGTCTTAAATTTTAGGTCCTTACGTCTCATGTCAACGTAGCTTTTCTGTTTGCTCTGAGCTGTTTGCATACAAGCCTTGCTCTTCTGTATTGCCCCATTCATGGTTTGCAATAGCTCAAGTCCTAGCAATTTCCTCTCTTCTACCTCATCCCAACACACAGGAGACCTGCAGCTCTTCCCATAGAGGGCTTCAATTGACAACATGCCAATGGTAGTCGGATAACTGTTATTATGCTAATTCCATCAAATTCAAGTGAGAGACTCAACTCCCTGAAAACTCTATGCACAAGTGCACAAAATATTCTCCAATGTCTGGTTCAAACGTTCTTTCTGACCATTAGTCTGTACGTGAAAAGTCGTATTAAAATTCAATCGAGTACCCAATGCTAACTAGAGACTCTTCCAAAAACTAGATGTAAAACGAGAGTCACTGTTTGACATAGTTGAAACTAGTATAAAAAAAAGGTCTGACAACCCCTTACATATATAACTGTGAAACTTAAGATGCTGAAAACCAACAATACTTTAACATGCTCAAGGTGAGAACTATGAAAACTATCGTGAGCTTAAGAAAGACTTATCCACTAAAAACATATATCTGAACTTACCATTCTGTCATAGGGAAAACTTCATATGTGTAGTGGAAAAACTGGTCATGCTATATAATGCATCATCTAAAGATACGTACCAGAACAAATTTGCTCAACTGAATACTGCTTCTGCTTTAAAAGCGCCGACTGTGATGTCTCTATTAGGGTCTACATGTCTGAGAATAACTCTGTCTAATTAGATCTCACATTCATGAGAAAATCATCATGAGGCTCTATACTATCATGGGCTATAAAACTTGCTTGATCCAATCCTCATATTATCCTTTAGCCTTAAAACAATCACATATTATTACTTAGACCCTACTACGGATGAGTCTAAAATTCCCTCTGAAAATGAGGTTTTGAAGTCCCTAGATGCTAAAGCATCAGCCAATTGATAACATATTTCCATAACCTCGTAATAACTGTAATTGATCCCTGTAGTTAGTTTTTATGATAAAATATTCTTGATTCATAAGTCATAGCTTGAATTACTCGTACTCCCTAGAGCTAGTTTATTCATTGCCCATGCAAGGAAAAACGTACTATCATGTACTGCTCCAAACCCATCTATAGCAACTTCTTGTTATCAACTCAACTTTATTACCAGTCTATCCCTTATGCCAGTGGTGATATTGGAAGATCCAACTTACTTTTGTGTATATACCACTTTTGTCTACCTCAAGTTGGATTAATTTCCTTTTTCAATCAAATTGATGGTCTTGCCAGTTCATGTTTCGAACTTGCACACTACGTCAAAATCCCTTAAATCTTACTAAAGCCTTCAATGGTTTACCTTTTAACTAATGAAGCATCAACATACCATGTCAATAGTTCTTGAATATCTACTGTTACTAGTAACTCCATTTTAGCTTATCCGTTCTCAACCTTTTATTTCGATAACAGATTCTTGTGTTAAAACAAAGTTCCATACCGATCACCTATGTAAGCTATCTTTCCATCCAACTCATATTCTCCTAAAATTCCACATGATAATGAGATATTTTTCTTTTACACCAAAAAGAATTCCTTGTAACCCCTCATATCATACCTCCAAACCATACTTAACTGGGAGTTTTGAACACATTAAATTCCTTTGTATTTCCAAAAGAGTAAACTTTCTTGGATTTTTTTTTTTTTTCATTTTCCAAGTGGAACATAATCTCTTTACTAAAGTATATTTTACTTAACTCCTCCATAAGTCTTATCTCTCTCACTAAGAATTTTCATCTTGTAGAATTCTCGTTTGTCAATTTTCATGCTTTTAAACTCCAAAATACTTTCGTTTGTTCGTATTTGTCCAACTTTGATCTCTTCATATAATAAGGCTATGAATTTAATTAATCTAGGCACTCTAAAATAATCCTTCAACCCAAACAAATAATACTTTGCTTTATCCCCTTTAAGTCTAAACTCATGTCCAACTATTTTGGCTTCCTTTAAGGACATCAACGTAGTTGATATTCCAAAAGAATCCTTCATATCACTACACATACTTTACCTAGTCCATCAAGTCGTAGTATTACTAAAGTGATTATGACTTATTAATCATTTCCAAAATTCCTCTCAAAATGTTTAGTTTTAATATCTCAGAACCTTTAATAAATACATAGTCTCTTCTTTTTCTCCTTCTTATCCATAAAACAACTTTTAACCTTATAATTGAGTATGTGGCCTATGAAGAAATTTATTTATACCGCCTCCAATTGTACCACAAAACATAACACTAGTCCTTAATGAATTATCGTCAAGACAATTTCATTCCTGGGCTTAAACATATACATACCTTTATTTCTAAACTGTCATAACTCTACATAGTTTCATCAACCTTTAAGATCTCCGAACTGAGGTATATGTATTTTTTTCGTTTCTAATATAATTTCCATGAGATAAACTAGTGCCAAGTGACCTCATAATTTATTTTATTTTATTTTTCTCCTTTTGTAGTGTCGTACCTGATAATCCTCTTATAATAACTTCTAACGAGTCATTGACCTAGCATTAGAGCGTAACTAGTGCATTTAAGCTAAAAAAATATTTTAATGCACAACTATCATAAAACTTGTAATTGATAAGACGTACCTGGCAATGACGAGGAATCCGTTCATGGGCCACATGGAGAATCTAGACTTACATAGTAAGTCAGTCTACAAAACCCAAAACATGGGCTCTGATACCAACTGTAACGACCCGACCCCCTAGGACTTAAGTTAGGTCGTTACTAAATACATGCATGCATGGAACTCCAAATGACACTCTGTTATGGCGAAATAAATGCTAATTAAATAAGGTAAGTTCAAAAGATTTTCATTAAATTCAAATATTAAAACAATAGTAGGGTACCCATAAATCATAAAGGATAATAAATAAGTCTGAAAAACGATTCTTAAAAATAAATTTTAAACATCAAAACTAAAAGTTGAGAGAAACATGAAAAGAACTCTAAATCTCATGAGCGGAAGCCTAAAAACTAGTCCCAGTGGCTCGATCACGAATGTCGCTTAGCCATCGCCGGTGCATCTCTACCCTTACCTGAAACAACAACATGAGAAAGAATGAGTATAAAATACTCAGTAAATAACCCCACTACTGGGTCAGGTTGGGCATCTATCTTCTCTAGATACCCACCTTTGGTGAAACATATAAACTGCTCTAGTCCTCATAGGACACATATGCACATGAAACAAGAAGAAGACTAAGTCCTTTACTACTGTAGTTAAGTATGCCCACTACCTCTGGTGAATCCCGAAAGAAACATAAACTGGTGAATTCCGAAGGAGACATAAACTGGTGAATCCCGAAGGAGAAACAAACTGGTGAATCCCGAAGGAGATACAAACTGGTGAATCCCGAAGGAAATACAAACTAGTGAATCCCAAAGACAACACAAACTGGTGAATCTCGAAGGAAACACAAACTGGTGAATCCCGAAGGAAACACAAAATCTAATGGGCATTTAACTAATCAGTAAGAACATTTGCACAGTCTCAACATCATAATCATCACTGTACGAATTTATGACATACATATAAACCTCAACATCGTGGCTCTACAACATACACATATACCTCAACATCATGGTTCTACAACATACATGTATACCTCAACATCATCAGATCAAATACAACCATGGAAGCACATATCATCTCATACTAGCATTCAAGTGTCTATGTGCGTAAATAAATAATTCGGATCTCGTAACAGAACATACTTTAATCATGTTATACTATCAATCTTTTATGTTGTCATTCTGCCATAACCTTCATTTAACATGCTAGCATACATCTAATGTCTGGCCCGTGGGCAGTTCCAATAGTAAGATTACTTACCTTGATATTAGGTCGAACCAAAAAGCAATTGAATCTTTATGAAATTCTTGAATCCTTAATCAAGCCTAAACATAAACCAAGCTTTAAAATTAATAGTTAAGGCCAAAATCCAAACACCAAAATATTACAAAATATTTCCAGATAACCTTACCTAAGGTATGGTCCAATTCGAATTCACCTTCCAAACCTCCAATTTTAAGCCCAATAATTAGCAAACCAAACTCTTCTTCATCTTGAATGAAATTCTTGAATCAACCCCCTAATCATAATTTGAAATTAGGCTTACATGATTAAAGCTTGAATCAACTACATACTTTAGTATCAATGTCTCAAATAAATTATCCATATGTAGCTTCGTCAAAAAAATCACTTCCAAATGACTTTACCAAAATTGTTCAACAACTAAAATTAATCCACAAGAGGGTCATCAAAGCATAAAACTTACCAAAACTCACTAAAACAAACTCAAACTTCACTGAACAACACCTCAATACCTTCACAAACTTGAATGCAAAGTTGAAACACAATGGGTATCAACCAATTGATACCAAAAGTAAATGAGTATTTAAGAATCAACCGAAAACAACCCAAACGGCAAAAATCTTACCCAAATCGATAGATCCAGTGACGGCAAAAGCGAACGACGCTTGAGTAGTGGTGGACGGAGGTCATGAAAAAGAAACGACGTGGCGGCTTTGGACGGTGACTACAGTCTTCAGTTGGAGGAAGATGAAATTGGGGGGGGGGGGGGGGATGCGTGAGTAAGAAAGGAAATGTGTTGACTTTTATAAAAAAAAAAACAATAATAAATAATAAAACAAAAAAATAAATAAATATAATTACATTTAAATTTCTTTCCGTTTTATACTATTAAATTCCTTTCCGTTTCAAAAGAAAATTAATTCCTGCCATTAATTTTCAATTTGAATAATTTCACGCCAACAATTAAATTCCCGCACTTAAACTTAAAGTCCAAAATTCCAAAAATGCCCTCCAACTAATAACAATTACTGAAATTCCAAATAATAAAGTTACTGAAATTACATTATTACTAAAAAAATGTGTGAGGTGTTATGCAGATAGCTTCGGAGCACAAGCACGGGAAACATACAGAGCGAAAGTATCATCTCATCTGAGAGATTGTTCATCAAGGGGACGTGATTATCATGCAGATAGCTTCGGAGCACAATGTTGTTGATCCATTTACAAAGGCCCTCATGGGGTGTTTGAGGGTCACCTGCAGAGTATGGGACTATGGGACAAGCCACGTTTAGACTAGGGCAAGTAGGAGATTTGTATTGGGCGCGTGTTATGCCCTAGTTTATTATTTGTGTACTTTATATTTTGACTATATTGTACAGCCCATTAGCTTTAGGTCAATTAGGAGATTGTTGAGGTTGATGCCCTAAATCTCTAGGGTCCTATAGTTTGTAAATATTTTGTACAAACTCATTGTTTATTTAATAAAATATATGATAGTTTATTCCATATTTTAGTTGCATTAACTACAAACCAATAAACTAACATCCAAGGTTATCTTGTAGCTTAAACATGTATGTAGAGACATACGGGTGAATCATGTTTAAGTAATAACGTAAATGGTCTGTAGTAGATGGAGAAAGTTGGGTACCTTATCCTGGTGACACTACGAGTATGGCCTGCATTGTAGGTGTTATAATTGTTGTAAAGTGCTACAAATGATCTGATCCTAATCATTCATGTATAGACATGTGAGCGGAATATTCTATACGAAGGAGTTTGTATAAGACCGTGATGGACAGGTACCAGCAGCGACGAGGATCGATAAGCACTCTAATTGATTAATTTTGGCAGAATAGAAAAACATGCTCAAACAGAATTTAATGGGTTTCAAAGCATACCTTTGAAGAATTGTTGAAATATTGATTTCTAGCTACTAATTCCTCCAAATCTTTATGCAAACCACCATAAGATCTTCCCTATTATTCTCTTGGTGCTCTAGATTGAGTTGTGGGACTCAAAATAAGCTGGAATCAAAGGTAATTTGGAGAAAGCTCACTGCAGCAACCCAAATGAAGAACACCATCTTCTACCCAAATTTTCAAAAAAATTAAATCGGTTGCAATCACCTCAACTTGACTCCAATCTCTTCAATATATTGCAGACTATCATGCAAAGAGATTTCCTGCATGGGATGCAGCTCATGCTTGGAGTTGTTGAAGGTTGATGATAATGGGTTCTTTGTGAGCAAGTTGAAGATGAAGTTTGAAAAAACCAATTTTTCATTTTTGTGTTTTTCTATTTCCAAAATCCAAAATGATTTTAAAATATATTTTATTTCTAAAATCAAATTTTATTAATTTTACAAATTAATTTCATAAATTAATTTTCTAATAAAATTAATAAATAATTATTTAAACAATTTAAACAATTCTAATTAATTTAATATCAATATTAAATTAATTTTTACACAAATTTATCTTCATATATTTAAATCATATTTTAATATATATTCTCCAATTTCGTTTTATTCTAATTTGAACATTTCAAATTAACTTATCAAGCTACTACAGCTAATCCATTTCCAAGCTAGTAGGGGGACCTCGTGGACCTACAGCATGGGCTCCAACGATCCGAGATTAGTCGGCTAAACTCATTAGACCGATCTAACCCCTATTTGTTAACTAATGGGTCACTCCACTAAAGCCCATAATTGAACTCCCCTCACTATAGATATATTATGTTCACTCGATATAACCATGATTAGTATGTCAACCTTTCACAGGTTGTTCGTAATAACAGTTGGGTCAAATCTCTGTTCTACCCCCGAAATTACCTCTTGTTCCTTAAGTCCCCACTAATCCCCTAATGAACAATTCTTTTGTGATCCAATCAACAAAACCAAGTACCTCTCGGGCCAATGAGAGAGGGCAGGGCCTCTTGTTCAAGACCCAGAATCAACACTTAAGGGAACAACCTCTCTACTATCTCTAAAGCGGGTAGGATTGAATTCTGTCTTGCACCCTATGTCCCCAGCTATCTATCCGGTCTTACCCCTGAAATGGGAGGTTTATTTAGCTAGCGCTGTTGAGCCGACTTTCACTTATGAAAATCTAAGGATAATTCAAATAAACAAGAGTTCATAGTTAGCTTAAGATTAAGGTCAAGTTACCTAGGTCATCGCTTTGAAATAGTCAGTCTTAAACAGTAAACAGCGTTATAAAGTAAGAGTGACTAATTTCGTGGTCCGATCTTATACAAACCTTTTTGCCAAGGACACCCCCACTCCTCATGTCCCAACACGAATGAATTAGGATCACTTCGTTTGTAGCACTTTACAACTCCTTGTAACAACTACAAAGCAGGCCGCATCCAATAGTATTACCAGAATAAGGTACCCAACCTTATTCATATACTATAGATCATTTTGACTATTTACTCGAACCTGGTTCACCTTTATATCTCCACATAAAGTTCAAGTACTCATCCAATAGTCAAGGAACTTTCAGGTTTATTGGATTTCTATCAAGCAAAATATCTATTCAATAACACCTTATTGAATTTTCAGAATAAGTTCCATTGTTTACATGTCACAAGTTTTAGGACATAAAACCCAACAAACTCCCACTTGGACTAAAACTCCAGTGATAACTTATATATTCGATATATAAGACTGAGTTTTTGAATTTTATAGAGAAATACAATAAACTAGGGCATCTCATACCCATCTTTTACCATTCGGTATCCCATACCTGATATTTTTCCCACTTGCCCTAGATTATTAATCTGGTGTTCCTAGTCCTACTAGGTGATTCTCGAACACTTTAGCCGAGAGAATCATTGTAAATATTGTTTAATATATGATAGGCTTTTGAATAAAACTATATGAGGATTGCATTTTAATAATGGCCAGGAAATACACTTTCCTCCTACTACATTGAGGTACTCTCATCTCTTTGAATAAGATGCATATGACTTGTCTCAACAACTCTTTGTTAACGGTCAGATCTAGAAATCTTTAAACTTTCTATACTTTGATCGAGCCATTTAAATATCTAAATATTTACAAATGGCTTTTAACAGTTTGATTCTTAACAGAAGTTGCTTGAACAAACATAATTTTTGAAAATGAACATTTCATTTATCACAAAAATATATACAATTTGTTCTTTACAAGGATTACAAAAAAAAAAAAGTAAAATCAAACAGCAACTTCTCCCACTAGATGAGCTGAGCAAATGGTCCCAAGGACTAGTTAGCCTGAGTATCTTTTCTCTGCTCTCTACTCGGCAAGATACTGAGGGCAGTTTCTCCTCTAGTGCCCTTCTTCATTGCAGTGGGAACATTTCCCTTTCTCTGCATCGTTATCCTTGCCTTTCTTTCCAGCAGGCTTTTTCTTCCCTTTCCCTTTGCTCTTCTTCATAGGAATACTCTTACTCTTCGAAGATGAGGCAACATCAGGCTTAAAGGCTCGGTAGTAGTAACATTTACTTCTTGCTCTAGACCCTTTGTTCTAAACATTATCTGGTAAGCCTGTAGCTCATTCAGTAGAGTAGTCAAGCTGTATTCAATTTTATTCATCAATGCATTCATACAGAATTGCAAAACACTCTTCAAAAGAGATTCTAGAATAAAACCAACTTTACTTCTCTCGTCCATGACAGCATCGTTTACTTCTGCCACATTAAAGTGGACCATCATGTTCAAGACATGTTCACGAATATTGGTCCCCTCTTTCATGCAACTGTTGTAAACGTATTTAATGGCATCATGCCTCAGGGTGAAGAACGGTTTTCCAAACAACCCTCGTAGAGATTCTATAATCTATTTGGCAGTACTCATATCCTCATGCTTCTTCGCCAAGACATCAGATAAGCTGGCAAGGATATAAGCACAGGTTTTATTATTTGCCCTGACCCATCTGTCGTGTACTCCCGAACATTTCGGTTTGTATTAGAGCTAAGAATGGAAGGACAATCCCCAGTTAAGACAAACCGCAAATTTTCTATCACAAGTATCGTGTTCAAATTTGATTTCCAATTTACATAGTTATCCCCAATGAGTTTATCCAATGCCAACATTTGTATGGTTGAACTCGTCATTCTGAAATTTTAAATCCAATCAAGTTTTAGCAATTTTAATAATGTACCCAAGATTATTCTTTTGCAACGATACTACATCAAGACATTCTTGACTAAATACTATCTCTAGAATAACTCATATTCTGATAGTCATTTAGGTACCGCTTTTGGTTAGAAATTATTAACACTTCATAATTCTATAAGTGTAGACTTGCCATTTTCAGACGTTGGAGGTCACTAAGACCTAAGAAATCTTATCCATTTCTGAAGCTTGAGTTGTTTCAAATCCTATGTTACAACTCACCATGGGGATAGCCGTCGTTAAACAGCTAGCAAGGGGCCGCTTAAAGCTAACCAGCAGGCGCAACATAGGAATCTCATGGTCCAAACTAACGGAAGAGACCACAGGATATGTTGATACATTTCCTTCACCCACTTACTATAAACTACTTCCCCTGTTCACCTTGATATTGACTCATATATCTGCTCTCTATATGGAGGTCACTTTCAGGGTGACATGAAGCATCATATGAATCTCATAGTGTGAACTATGTGGAGACTTGGCAGTTGAAATCATACACTTGATTTCTGTTCGAACAACTTCCCCTTATTCACCAGAGTCTAAATTTAAGCTAAAAAATACTTTTCGTATGGAGGTCACTTCTAGGGTGACACGAAGTACCGCTTAAATTTAGACTGTGAACTCTTAGGGACGCGAGAGCTAAGAATAAGATATCGTGTATGTTATTAATCTCCCATTTAATTTTTCTAATAACTCTATCATATAGAAGTTATTGACTACCACTAAAGTGTTCTAATTTTTTGGGTAAATTTATATTTAAGTTCTTTTCTGGCTAATAAAAACAACCCTAAGTCTATGTGGTTTATCCAAGTATAACTCTTATAAATGGATTTAAACCTATGATGTCTAGGTGATAAACCCTTTTATTACCTCACATCGCTCAGGAATACTCATGAAATCGGTTAACAATGCTCAATTATTCGGCCATAATCCCTAGGTAGGAGGTGTTCCGCATTCCGTCAACTTAAATACCCCCAGCCTTCGACAGGATTATATACCAGTTGAGTTTGTAACCCAAGTTTTACAAGTTTAACGACCTATTTTAACTATTAAAACAAGTGGTTAACCTACGTGAAGCAATAGCAGCTTATTCCCTTGTTTATAGATTTAAATGTCTAAACCCATTTATGAACAACTTATAAAATACTTTAGACATGCCCTAAACACCTATTTATATTACATTGGCATTCCAATATTAATATATACATATATTAAATACAAGAAACCCTAACTAATGCATTACTATATATTATATAACACTAATAACATACTTTCATGCTGTAACATGCTTCCTTCGGTGGGATTTTTAAATCTAAGATGGCAATACTATAAGCCACCATATAAGATTATTTAATTATAACATCATCCAAATGCATAAATAATTAAACACAAACGATAATGGCTTTTTAGTTTTGGTAAAAAAAAAAAAAAAAAAAAAGCAAACAAAACCTAAATATTACAAAACAGCTTCAAACACCGCTCGAACCATCCAAATCGCTTGAAAACCGGACCCTGAACCGTAATGAAAACCTGGAACGAGCAAAGTATGAACTAGAAACCCAGCCAAAAATCAGTTTGAGGTTGAAAATCGGATCGACCCCAAGAGAACTGGACTGAACCAACTGCCTTGCTTCTTGCTCAAAATCTCGCTAAGGTCGATCAATTTTACATTGATATACCATCGTCATGTGTTTGCCTGATCGTATGTAGTGTCATGTCTAGTGTCGAAGGATGTTACGATTTGCATAGTGTTCAACACTACGCAGATAGCTCGATTGTTTAGGCACAGACATTTACTACACGATCGCTTAGCGCCATCGTCTAGTGCCGCGTCTTGATCGTTTAGGTGTGCATAAGGTAAGCGATCGCTTAGTGCTATCGCATAACTTTCGACGCATCACCCAACTGTTGCACATAGGTAAACCATCGTGTAGTGCTATCGCTTAGCATTTCAACGCATCGCTTAGCTGTCGCATAGAGGTAAATGATCGCTTAGTGTTATTGCATAGCAACTCAACGCATCTCTTAGCTCCCGATCAAAGGTAAACGATCGTGTAGCGCTATCGCTTAGCTCCCAGCCGAAGCTACACGATCGTGTAGTGCCGTCGCAAAGAAATACAACGCATCGCCTAGCTCCCGCAGGTACACGATCGTCTAGCACACAACACCTAAACGATTAATGTCTAAAGCTACACGAACGTTTAGCTTTTTCTTCACATCATCTAACACATGAAGCTAAACGATCGTTTAGCTACTGAAGCTCAACGATGATATGAACAGATGCTGATTTTCTGGAATCTATAACTCGGTCTCTTCGCTTGTTTCTTCGAATTACAGCTTAATTTCAATTTTAATGACTCCAAATAAATTACAGACTCTTGGGAAGACATATAAGCTCATCAAGCAACAGCCAATTACAAATTTAAACAAGAAATTAAAGCCAAAACTCAGAAAACCATATTAGTACAACAGTTTCATATTTTCATATTAAACACCCACCAAACCAAAATTAAACCAAATTGATTGCTTATATGATGCTCTGATACCAATTATTGGATAGGTACCAGCACGCAACAGAAGCGACAAGGATCGATAAGCACTCTAATTGATTAATTTTGGCAGAAAAGAAAAACATGCTCAAACAGAATTTAATGGGTTTCAAAACATACCTTTGAAGAATCGTTGAAATCTCGATTTCAGCTGCTAATTCCTCTAAATCTTTATGCAGACCACCACAAGATCTTCCCTACTATTTTCTTGGTACTCTAGATTGAGTTGTGGGACTCAAAATAAGCTGGAATCAAAGGGACTTTGGAGAAAGCTCACTGCAACAACCCAAATGAAGAACACCTTCTTCTACCCGAATTTTCAGAAAAAATAAATCGGTTGAGACCACCTCAACTTCACTCCAAGCTCTTCAATATATTGCATACTATCATACAAAGAGATTGACTGCATGGGATGCTGCTCATGCTTGGAGTTATTGAAGGTTGATGATAATGGGTTCTTTGTGAGCAAATTGAAGATGAAGTTTGAAAAAACCAATTTTTCATTTTTGAGTTTTTCTATTTCCAAAATCCAAAATGATTTTAAAATTATATTTTATTTATAAAATCAAAATTTATTAATTTTACAAATTAATTTTCTAATAAAATTAATAAATAATTATTTAAACATTTAATAATTCTAATTAATTTAATATCCAATATTAAATTAAATTTTACACAAATTCATCTTCATATATTTAAATATATATTCTCCAATTTCGTTTGATTTTAATTTGAACGTTTCAAATTAACTCATCACGCTACTCTAAAGCTAATCTATTTCTGAGTTAGTAGGGGGACCTCGTGGACCTACAGATCATAGGCTCCAACGTTCCGAGATTAATCGGCTAAACTCATTAGACCCTCATTTCGTTAACAATGAGTCATTCCATCTAAAATCCACAGTTGAATTCCCCTCACTGTAGATATAGTATGTCCACTCGATATAACCATGATTAAGTAAGTTAACTTCTTCACAGGTTATCATAATAACAGCTAGGTCAAAATCTCTGTTTTACTCCCGAAATTACCTACTTGTTCCTAAGTCTCCCACTAATCCCCTAATGAACCAATTCTTTGTGAGCCAAATCAAACAAAACGCGATCCCTCTCGGGGCCAATGAGAGAGGGTGGGGCCCCTTGTTCAAGACCCAGAATCAACACTTAAGGGAACAACCTCTCTACTATCCCTAAAGCAGGTATATGAGTGAATTTCGTCTTGCACCCTATGTCCCCAGCTATCTATCCGGTCTTACCCCTGAAATGGGAGGTTTATTGAGTCAGCTTTGTTGAGCCAACCCTCACCTATGTAAATATAAGGATAAGTCCAATAAACAGGAGTTCATAGTTAGTTCAGAATTAAGGTTAAGTTACCTAGGTCATCCTTTGAAATAGTCAGTCTTAAACAGTAAACAACGTTATAAAGTAAGAGTGACTAATTTCATGGTCCGATCTTATACAAAGCCTTTTGCACAAGGACACCCCCGCTCCTCATGTCCCAACATGAACGAATTAGGATAATTTCGTTTGTAGCACTTTACAGCTCCTTGTAACAACTACAGAGCAGGCCACATCTAATAGTGTTACTAGAATAAGGTACCCGATCTTATTCATATACTATAGATCATTTTGACTATTTACTCGAACCTGATCCACCTTTATGTCTCCACATAAAGTTCAAGTACTCATCCAATAGTCAAGGGACTTTCCGGTTTATTGGATTTCTATCAAGCAAAACATCTATTCAAGAACACCTTATTGAATTTTCAGAATAAGTTCCATTGTTTATTGGTGGCAAGCCTGAACTACTGGTACATCTTCAAGTTTCAATTTTTCATTCGGGGAGACCACTACATGAGCCAGATAGGCTTCACATCCTTTTCCCATCAACTTCCTGGCCTTTATTGTTGAGATAAGTCTACCTGAAAGTTAGCCCCTTACATCCCACAAGAACTACTTCCTGCTTCTCGGGTCTCCTGAAGGTCACTTCCCTTCTATAGCAATCAACAATAGCATGGTACTTACGCAGGAAGTCCATTCCCAGAATTGCATCAAACTCTAGCAAGTCTAAGGGAATTAGGTCGACACAGAAATCCTGCCCTTCGATCAACATGTTACAACTTTTATACCAATCACTTACTACTACTACATCTCCCATATGACCAAAGAAAAATAAGTCCTCTAATATACCCTCAAGCAACCTATCTAAATGTGATGCAAACATGCTAGATACAAAGGAATGTGTGGCACCAGGATCAATTAAAACATAAGTAGACTAATTATATAAGGTCACATTACCAGTCGCTACAACTGGGCTTTTGTGGCTTCTTGATGTGTAACTGCGTACACATGCCCCTGCTGTGGGGGCCGTTCCGCCACACCCTTCAGTTTTGCACCACTCATTCCCTATCCTCTATTTTCAGTACCCTTCGACTGGTTCACTGTCTGGGAGGTCACCTATTGTACTGACTGGGCCCCTTGAGCTAACTGGGGGCACTCTCTCTCTTAAAATGACCTGTTTGCCCGCACTGAAAGAAAACTCCACTCCCACTGTAGCATGCCCGAAGTCTCGTAGTTTGTAAACATTGTACACATTGTTATGAATAAAATCAGAGTTATTTTATTTGTATTTACTCATATCCAATAAACAGAGATCCATGGTTATTGTATGTAAACTTAAGCATGTATATGAGATATACAAAGTGGATCATGCCTTAAGTGATAACCTAAAAGATCTGTAGTATAAGGATATAGGAGGGATACCTTATCCTGGTGACACTACGGATACGGCCCGCTTTGTAGAGGTTTACAAGTGTTGTGAACTACTACAGATGGTCTGATCCTGACCATTCATATGGAGACATGCGAGTGGGGGTGTCCTATAGAAAGATTTTGTTAAGACCGAACTATGAGATAATTGTCTCTTCATATAACGTCGTTGATACTTGAGACTTACATCTCACTTTAACGACCATAGGTGACATGACCTCAATCCTGAGTGTTTTGGGAACTCCTGCCTTTGAGGTAGTCCTTTAATTAGTATGGGTGAGAGTGGCCAGATTACCAACTCAACAAGCCCACCTTTTTGAGGATTTGTTTGATTAGGGAGCTGGAAACTCAGTTATACAAGATGGAATTCAATCCATCCCCAAGCAGGGGTAAGTAGATAGATTGCTCCTTAAGGGCTAATTCCGGTCTTGAACATAGTGGCCACAACTCTCTTTGAAGAGAGGACTCAGTCATAGTAGGACTATGACTTATGTTCATTAGAGGAATCAGTGGTACTTAAGGAGTTAGATGTAACTATAGGGCAAATGGTAATTGACCCAGCTGTACTTACAGCGATTTATGAAGGGTTATCGCATTGTTGATTGGTTAATATGGACACATAAATATATTTGTAGTGAGAGAGTGCAGATGTCAGTCTTTAGTGGAGTGCCTGACAGTAAACGGATGGTGGATCCATAACTAAAGAGTTAGTCAGTAATTCACGTACCATTGGAGCTTCAAAGCTACAGGTTTATAAGGTCCCCTTGTAGCTCAATGGATTCAAGTTGAGAATTAGTTCTTGGGTTTAGTTTGAAGTGTTTAAATTAAAAAGGGAAATTCAATTATATATGATATAATTGGTGTGGTGTATGAGATACATCAAGTTAAGATTATTGTAAATATGATTTATATAAATACCATAAAATGGAAAAAGAACTATGGTTTGTATGTTTCATGAGATGAAATAGTAAAACTATAGGTATAAATATAATATGGTAAGTTGTTATCATATTATTTTATAATAATATATTATTTGATATTATTTATTTTTTCTCTAATAACCAATTGAGTGGGAGGTTTTGGTGTTTAATGGTAATCATGAAATAAAAGAAAATGTTTTCCTAAAATATAGTTACTTCATTCGGAAAGTTGCTCAAGGACAAGGCTATCGAGTGAAATGTTTCATTAAGCGATAGCTTATAGAGACCTAAACGATTGTGCACATTGAGCATATGATAGTTTCATTAGTATCGTAGCTAATGATCGCGTGGCATTTTCTATACGTAGGCTGCCATTTACTACACGATCGAGCACATCGTCTATACGATAGACGATCTCATCTCCCACTGCTCGATCGTCTACACGATCGTTGTCCTCCTGTCTCTTCCTCAAGCCAATATCATATAGAGCCCACAACTCCTGGATTCTCACACTGAGAATACCAAGGTAACCATTGTGGTGGTTTCCTCACTCAACTCGATTGTGTTCGAGGAGCTTTTGGCTGTTCGTGTTGTTCGTATGGTGTTTGCTGTTGATCATGTTGTTGTACCAGTGGTTGTGTTCAAGCATTGTTGTTCTTGGACACTTGGAGACTAATTGAGGGAGTTTGAAGAATAGTTCTTCAAAGGTACGCATACTCTATCCCTTGATATTCTTTGTAAGCATGTTGTAATTTCTTATTGTGCATGACCTGTTAGTTTCCATTCTGTGACTATAATTGTTTATATTCAATTTCAAAAGGAATTTGGAATGATTCTTCCACTGCTCATGGAAATCCTCATATCTGATTTCCTTCAGGTAGCTCGATAAATTTTTGTTCATACTTCGCCACAATCAAAGTTTCTTGCACCAACCTGAGGAACTCATCTCTTTTCGCCTCTAAAAAAGAGCTAGGGTAATACTTTACCTAAAAAATCTTCTTGAATTCAAGCCACAACAAGGTGCTTGAACTATTCCACCTAGCGGATCTTCCACCACTTTTATGCCCCTTTTTGCAACAGGAATATAGCTAACTCGACTTTGCAGTCTTTCGGGAAGTTCATCACACTGAAGCATTTCTCTATTTGATCCAACTATACATCTGCTTCTGCGGGATCAGTCGTTCCCTCGAAGGCTGTAGCCCACCCGGAGCCTCTCAATGTCGTACTTTTTTTTTGGGTTAGCCTGTACCGCACTTACACTGGTCGTCAACCTTTGGGCAGTTTTTTCAAAACACCCTATCCTCCAACTGAAGATCTAAATAAATAACATGCTGGAAAATAATCTCAAGCAACTTGAATAGTATCATACATTAATCATGGTGTTATCATCAATCATGATAGCAAACCTTAGTTGAGAACAAGCACTCATAGCTCAAGCTCCCAACATCCATTCAAGGTCGTGAGACCTATACTTTGGCCCCTTAATGAAGATTGTGACTAGGAAACCCATACTTCGATCTAAGAGCTACCTCCGTGCACGTGGAGTATACTAAGTATCGTAAACACCTTAGATACTTCCTCGGATACCTTATATACCTTCGGTACCCGGTACATTAGAAACATAACATCCATAGGGAAATTCTAGCATCATTATCAATCACAAGCATGCTTCACAATTAATAACATGTAGTTGCATTTCTTTTCATACATTCTTAACCTACGCTAGGATTAACAAAACTCATTTCAAATACAAATATAACTTTAGTTGCTTGGAAAACCATGAACATTAGCATGAAATTCATTTGAACCGCATGTCCTTTTTGTGGACATATTTGAAAACATTTAGTCACTCACAAATCCTTGGGCTTAGTTCTTCCTAAGCTATGTAGGCCTCTCCAATGGACATAGTTCCTACACATAAGAGTTTAGTTGCTACTTGGCCTTCTTTTTTAGACTACTCTTTTAACTAAGTCCATACTTGGAAATGGATTGCCCAATCGTCCAACATTTTCCGGATTCAAATTCTAACGTAAATAACTTGAAAACTATAACCCATTTCATGAAGGTTCCTTCTCCAAACATATTCGAAATTTTGTCATCAACGTTACCTTAAAGTTTTAGCATGAAACTCTTTGTGGTTTAACTTGGGCCCTCGAATCTTTCCCGAAGGCCCTAACTTCATCTTCTTGCTTAAGTAAATATTCTAGGGTTACTTCCCAAAATAAATATAACTCGAAACCTAGACATTTTCTTGATAAGGTTCCCTCTACAAACTTACTTGGAAGCGTGTCCACGTGAATACCTTAAAGTTTCAGCTCGAAAATCCAAGCGCTTTGGTCTAGATCTAAGTTTCTTCGTTGAGTGCCCGGAAAAGCTCGAAAAAGAACCTCTGACTATTCGTACCTACTCCGGCCTTCTTTCCGATGAGATCTCCCTTCCAAAGGCTCAATTTCAGCAAGTAGACTCGAAGAGCTTTCCAATGGTACCAAGTTCGCATGGTTTGCCCGAGTAGAACGTCCAAAACAAACCCTTGAAACCCTCTTTCTTTTTATACTAATGTTCAGCTCTTCAACTGAAATCTCCTTAAGCCACCTCACCCATTAATGGAGATCAATGGTCGAAACTAAGCCATCTGTCCAGATAACTAAAAGAGAGGTTTGAAACTGAGCGTTTAAATCTGAGTGTTTCGAGCAACTCATTACTCGCTGGGGAAACTCGATGGGAAGATGTCCTTACTCGACAAACAATTCCAGGGCTCTCAATCAAATACTTGATGGGGAACTTGACGCTGGGAGCTCGCTCGACACATGCCCTTACTCGATGCTCGAACTCGACAAGCGAGCCTTCTTCGCTCACCCTCGACACTTGCCTCTTTCCTCGCTCACATATACTCAAAACTCGACAACATCTACTTGATGCTCAACCCTTCTCGATCATTTATACTCGACGCTTGCTTCCTTCCTTGCTCACTTATACTCGATGCTCGATGACATCTACTCAATGCTCGCCTGGTGCTTTCTCGACGTTCAAGCATCCTTCAGTATGATCAACACTTAGCTAAAATTTTCCTTGCCAAGCCAGGATGATGTGAACGAGAGCTAAGCTTCCTTACTTAACCATTTTCTCCAGTTTTAAACTCATCTTTTACTTCGGAATGTATAAATCCAAGTTAACTTAGATACTTAATCCAACATTTTGCTTAGCTTAACAGTAAACATCATTAAAAGGGGAAAAGTAAGGTGCAAGTCTTACAGTGGTACTATAGTTGGTTTCCAAAGTGTGACAACCATAGCTATCGACAGTGGTCGATGGGAGGAATCATTAAAAACACTGAAAGAAGGGACCAACTCCACCAAAATATAAAGTTGGTGGACCAAATATTGAGTTAATATATTATACCAACTAACTTAACTCATGTTGGTGAGCCAAACACTCTAAAAATTTATAAAGATCTATTGAATACAACATTAAAAACTCAAATTTTGAATTTGTTAGAAATCTACTAAATACAAGATTAAAAACTCATTCACGTGTGAGACTGAAAATTAAAAATTTAGAGAATTATTAGATATTTTTAAGATTTTGAAGGTCCAAATACAAAAATCTTTTTTTGAAAAATGACAATAAATTTGAAGGGAGAAAACTATGGGCTTTTGGTGTACCTCATAATTGATTCCATAGTTATTATTAACTATTAAGCTGAATGGTATTTAAATAAATTTTCTAATTAAAATAGTTTTTGAAAGGTGGAGCATTTTGACTTTTGACTTTGCATCGATAACATCACAGAAAATCGTTGAATGAGTTGATAATTTGATTATATATCAAAAAATATTTTTAAACAAATAAGATTCGTATAAAAAAAATAATAAATGCAAGATTCCGTATCAAAAATTAATAATATGCAAGATTCCAATATATTATTAATTATTCAATCTTTACATCCACTTCACCGATCAGTTTGAAAGCTCTCTTTACAAAGTTCTATTAAATAATTCACAGAATTTTCTCTATGATGGAAATTTTTATTTTTATTATATACTTTTTAAAATATATTTTTTTTAATTCAACCCAAACATTTGATGATGAAAAATTTTAAATAAGTTTTTCTTTTTGGATTTATTTTTTTTCACTATTTTGATAATACGACTTTATTAAGTAAACACTTGAATTTTTAATCAAATTATAAAAAAAAAGGGAGTGTTTGAAATTTTCTTAGTTTTGGTTTTCAAAACTTGTATGATGTTTGAAAACATTGGTAAATTTTGGATAGAAAAGGCTCCATTTGATAAATATTTTTGTTTTTTATTTTTTATTTTTAAAAATATAGTTTATTTCCTCTCCATTTCTTATCATGATTTACATATTTCTTAACTACAATGGTTGAATCCTTAACCAAATTATAATAACAAAAGAAAGTTCTTAAAAGCTACTTTATTTAGTTTTTAAATTTTAGCTTGGTTTTTTAAACTATTTGGTAAAAAGTAGATAACAAATGAAGAAATTTGAATGTGAAAGTAGTGTCTATGCTTAATTTTCAAAAACAAAAAACCAAAAATAAAATGATGACCATTACGAAAACAATCAAATTATATAAATGGAAATAGTATACATCAACTTTATTTTAAAAAAACTAAAAATTAGAAAATAAATGTTTATCAACCCATCGAATAAACTTTCCATAAAACTTATTAATTATATTTTATTATTTTGTCAATAAGAATGTGTTACAATAAATGAATGAATAATAATAAATAAATAAACAAATAGATATTTTGTTGATTTATAATACTTTTTCTACTTCCAACTTACAAATTCTTTATACATGATCATCTTTATGGATCAATTTTGGAACATTTTTAGAATGCATTGTTCCAACTTCCATCCCAGTTTCAATTGAGAAAAAAAATAAAGAAAGAAAATAACCCCAGCAAAAAAGAAAAGCATATAAAATAGAACACTTATTATATTTATTTTATATTTTAAGGCTCTTGTGAAAAAAAATTAAAACATCAAATGTTATGAATTCTAAGTTTTTTTTTGTTTTCCAACGAGAGTGAGTAATAACTAAGAGATATTTAAATGTAAAACTTGTCACATATAAATGAAACGATTCTGTTTAAGTAGAATAAAACAAATTTTCTAACATATAAAGATTTGAATATATGACATTTGGTTAAAGTTATAATGTCTTATTTCTTAAGTTATAAACATCGTTTTCTTTTCCTTTTATATATGTATTTCATATTTTTATTATAGGTAAAGTTGGCCGCTGCAATTTATTTGTTTTCTAGTACAAACAACAATTATATTAAGAACTATATAAGTTTCAAATTGTGTTCAGTACGCATAATCTTAATTAAACCGTTAATCATTAAGTAATTTAATTGACAATTAATTAAATATGTAAATATATTAAATTAAATAAATATATGTTAAAACGAGTCTAACTCAATTGGCATATAAATATCTAGATAATCATGAGCACAAGATCCATAATCCTCTACCTTCTATATATACTAAAAAAATATATTATTATTTTACATTTATTACTTAATTTAATAATATATTCTTATTATTAATACTATATTATTATATAATAGTATTATATTATATAATAATATATATATTATATATAATTTATACACATATGAGAAGGTTTTAATGACTTTAAATTACCTAATTAAGAGGATTGAATCCCATTACTCGATAAAATTATTCATTAATTAGAGTTGACCAATTTGTATCAATTGATTCACGTTACCTGTTTTCACATCCTATTTTAATTAATGATATGTGTTACTTTTATAGTTCAAAATTTCAGTGGATCAAAATTTCAAGATTTCGATAAGGGAGAATTTTGATTTTTCAATAATTTTTCAAATTTTCAAATTTTTCATCAATATTTTGATAGTTCGGTTGGAATTTCAGCACCCAATTTCTCAAAAATTTTCAAAATTTCGAAACTTTCATCAATATTTCGATTTTCTTTTAGCAATTAACTATGCTAGCGAGAAGTTTTTTTTTCTTTTTTCTTTTACCATATAAAATCTTTATTTTCAAGAAACCACATATTTTCATTCAAATATTTTTCATTGAATTTTTACATAATTTCATCTCAAACTTGAATTAATGTAAGTTCTCTAATATTTCTCCCAAACTTTGTCTATTTGTAGAGTTTTCTTTTTCTTTTTTCTTTACCATTATGTCGTGTTATGTTTAATATTATGATTTTTTCTTATTATTTTATGCTATGTTAATTTAATAATATTATTTTTCATTTTTATGTCCGCTTCATTTTATAATAAACAATTTACAATTATTTTATATACAAATATTTCATGTCCTTTAAATTTGTAATAATTTCCAATATTTGATATTATTTTATGATTGTTTTTATATATTTTTAAAATTTCTGCCCTCGCATCGATTTTTATGCAAATATTTTACAATATATATCTAAATATTGTCTTACTTTATAGAAATTATTATTAAAAATGGTCAATTATAGTCTAATTCAGCCACAATCAAAATTTTATTAACTAACTATAATAATTTCCATCAATTTCTATAAATATTTTTAAAATTTCTATTGATATTTTTATAAAATTGAGACATCGATATTTTGAACCTTGTTACTTTCATTAGTAAATAATTTATTTTTAATTATTTTAACACGTTCTTTCAAATATTTACTGGACGTCATCTATTTATTTTATCCATTTATTTAATTGAAGTATATTTTTTAAAAAAATCCCAACCACATAATATATTTGTTTCATATATTTATTTATTTATTTTATAATCATGATGTTAAGTAGTGATGTTGCCATGACCTCTCCTAGAGATCGGAAGTTCAATCTACACCTTATAGTTGTTATACTAAAGAAAGAAAAATTATATATTTTCATCAACATTTCTTTAAATTAATAAACTTGACATTGATTAGAGAATTCAAATATTTAATATATTGCATCACCAAAAATTAATAGTTGTCAATGTGGTAATAACTTAATTAGTTAAAAATATATATCTATTATATTCAACATAAACATGTAGATTCAATTCTTCACTCTCATATTCTTACATTCAAGAGAAAAAAAATACAAACAACGTGTGATTTTTTTATTTTTTTATTTTTACAATAATGTGGGGTAGGAGAAATTGAACCTCTCAATTTAAAGTTGATAGTATAAGCACTATGTGAGTTAACCTATGCTCATTTTAGTGTGTGAATTTTTAATTTAATCATTTGAATCCCCTATCTAAATTTTTATTATTTATATTTTTTCACAATTATATTTTATAATATTATTATTATTATTTTATGAAAAAAAGAATATTTACCAACAAATATATATTCATGTGTACTAAAAAAATAAAATATTTACGCGTGTGATTTCCAATTGAAGTTCTCAACAAGGTCAACTAATTCCTTGGGTAATACCTTCCCTAAGAGGAATACATAGCATCAAGTTTAAGAAATAGTTGAAATAGTTTTGTTTCGGCAATATCTCCTTGTTCCTTTTACTTTTTAATGGTCTCATGTCCCAAAAATCTCTGTATATGCTCTAAAATCTCTAAGATTGATTAAAATTAAAGTTTAAGTTAGTGGGTAAAAACACATTTGATATCATATCGTCTGACACTACTCAATCAAATTCATCAATTCATTCATTATGTTGGATCATTTAGAAAATTTTGGCCGCTATATTGGACAAAGAAATTCCATAAAATTAATGAAACTCAACAAAATTTTAGATTTAAATATTAAAAAATGGGTCAATTAAAGAAACTCAAAGAGATTCTGAACCACGTAAAGGATAGGTTAATTCAAGCAAAGTTTATTACAAAAATTTTTCATACAATTTAAATGTTTTGGAGAAGGGAAAGGAAGTGATAGGAAAATTAGAGAGTGAAAAAAAGAAAGAAAAGAAATTCATTTTTTAAAATAATATAATATAAGTTATAATTACCATTTCGTGTCACATCACTTTTTTTGTTAGTCAACTAACTGTCAAAATTAATTTATTGATGATTTAAAAGCATTTTCCAAACTTCGTGGTGCTGGTGGGTGGAGAAGGGTAACAGGGTGGAGGCTCTAGGATATGTCTTGCAGGACCATGAGGGACAACTTCATGACACCGGTTATAGACACATATGTAGTTTGTTTGATCCATTGACCTTGGAGTCTTCGGCTATAGCTGATAGGTTGAAGATTGTTACTGCTCGGAATCTTCACTCAATCATTATGGAGTCGGATAGTTTGATCCATATAAGATCGATGAGGGGGTGAAAAGATTAATTTGACCATCAATAGGTCTCTTGTAGGGCAGATTCTTGAGATTTGCATGGGCATCAATGGATGCCAATTTAGTCATATTGGACAGCTAAAAAATCACCTGATTGACCATTTTGGTTTCTAGGTACTTAATGGAATTTGTTCTCATATGTGTGGTGGAAGGATTTTCCTATATGAATCGGTCTGAATTTTTTGGGCGGATGTGTGTTTTTTTAGTAATTGTTAATTGTTGGTGTAAAAAAAATCATATTTATTATTTTTAAAACTTGTATTTAACTTTTTGAGGGGTTTTTTTTTCACCAAAGAAATGTTAAGACGTAACAATTATAGATTCATATTATTCTCAACTATGAGATCAATCAATGAACCAGAATAATGTTATCAATAATATTACCTTAGTTGGCATGAATAGAAATATCGTTCCTTTTTTCTTTCTTTTTATAATATTGTTAGATTGAACCATTCTAAAAATGATGGATGGAGATATTAGATGTCACATTGAGTTAATACAACATCGTTGACATGAATAAAAATATTGATGAAAAAAAAAATTTGAAACCATTTACAAAGACTAGGGGCCGATAGTTTTAATCTTTCTTTTTGGACAAATATCAATTTTATTTCGAATTTTGGGATTGTGTCAATTTAAATCTTAAATTAATAATTGTATCAATTTAAATTCTAAAGTTTTGGACAGTATCAATTTAAACAACCCCAAATTAATAATTATATTAATTTAAATCTTAAACTTTCATAAATATATCCAAATAAAACATTACGCATGATTTAAATTGATATACTTATAAAAGTCTAGGGTTTAAATTAATATTATTATTAAGTTTGAGGTCTAAATTGTTAAAGTTAATGGTTTAAATTGATACAACTCTCAAATTTTAAAAGTGTAAATTGATATTTATCCGTTTATTTTTTTTACTTGTTTGTTTAATTTATGAATGATCTTCTGAAATTAAATAATAAAACAACCATCATCATCTCATTTTTTTAAACTTCACTTTTAAATATACTAATTAAGAATTTATCTTTCAATCATTTCATAAAATTATCTACTATTTTTTAAAATCGTTTTATCTATATTGTGAATAATTAAAGGAGATTTTCAACGATTTTATCTGTATTGTGAAAAAAATAAAACTATTTATAAGAAATAGCAAAGTTTTAATTTTTTTTAATAGTGATACATAGAAATTGATAGAAGACTATCACTCATAGACATTAATAAAAGTTTATTCATGTTTATAAGTATTTTTTTTATTTTTATAAATAGTTTGACATTTTTTATATGTAAAAATTTTCTATAATTTTAAACTAGATTAAATTACCAATTTAATCTATAAATCGTGTTAATAGTGGAGACTAAATATAGTGGTAGAAATTAAAGTAGGAACAAAGATACGAAACATTAAAAAAAAATGCAATCTTTTAATTCTATAAAATATAGGAATATCAAATAAAATGAGTAACTTTCTACACCCAACCCAACTTTACTTTAAAAAAACTAAAATAAAAAGAAAAATGAAGTTGTGCTTCCTATAAATAGCATATCAAATATGTAACATTTAATTATTTAGATAACTTTTCATTTCTGATATTAAATCTGTAAATTTATTGCTTTTCAAATAAGAAAAAATACCAAATGTTTTTTGTTTTTTAATCTTCTTATATTTGTCGAATATATATATATACACACTCACAGAGTTTAAATTTTTACTTGTATTTTTATTTGTAACATGTTGAGTGACATGTACTTAGTAAAAATGTATGGTTTATTTTAACAAAATGTGACAGTAAGGACTCGATTATTTTTCGGTCATAATAATAACTTAGCCAATCGAGTGAACAGCAAATTGACATAAATATGTGATTAAAAAATTCAATCTCTTTAACTTTGATGATAATTCAACATTATGTGTGAATGTGTGTGTTTTTGTAAGACAAAATAGCTAGATTCCCTCTCCTGTTCCCTATGATAGTAAGGTAATTTGTCTATAGTCTATTATTATTGATATTAATGTAACGACCCGACTTTTTAAGACAACTAGTAGAGTCGTTACTACATGCATATATAAATGTTTACGTTGAAAACAAGAAAAATTTGGATGGCCTTAAAATAAATTAAAAAAAAAATTGTTGAATCTAAACAAATTCCTACTCAATATTCCAATTCATTTGAAACGGGTACCCCTTATGCATAAGTTTTAAGAAAATAAAAAATATATATATTAACTAGGAAGGAAAATCTCTAACACCTAAACTCGGTCAAGAAAAAAAAACTATGAAAAGAAACTGTAAAGCATGGGGGACACATGAACTCAAATACGGAAGCGTTTCCTAGTCCCGTTGGCCCTGTCACGGATTCCTCTTGTCAGTCGCCCGGGTGTCCTTACCCTTACCTAAAAACATGTAGACATAAAGGATAAATATAAAATACTCAGTAAGTGATCCCATTACCGGGATCAGGTGGTGCATTCACATGTAATGAATGTCTGAGGTTAGTGGGACATGCATGATGAAGTTGTTCCTGAACGGCTAGCTAAGGGGATAACCTGAATCGCATTAACTTGCATGTTTAGTGGCCTAGTGGCACACCGTCAATCATGGGAAAAACAACATGATCAATGTACCTGCCGGTTCACACGTGTCTAGTAGCCTGAAAGCACACCGTCAAACATGGAAACAAAAATAACATGAACATGAACCTGAAGATTCATGCATGTCTAGCGGCCCGAAGGCTCACCGTCAAACATGAAATTGGACTCATTGATCCTCTGTAAATAAACATGCATCGAGATGAAACGGTATATCGCCCCTACTAGTCTAATCATGCATCATATACAAGTAAATATCATGAGTAATCCTGCAGCTCACACCATAACATAACGTACAGGCTCGGACATGCTCAAACTCCTCAAATATATATAATATAATTATATATATATATATATATATATATATATATATCGCAACAAGAAGGTATCACAACTTCCAAAACTAACTTCTAGATTTCAATAAAGGAAAATTATCTCAACAACCAACTCCAACAATTTACTTGAACTAAAATCAATGAAAGGACCAAACAATCTTTAATTCTACTAGAAAGTATGTCACTGATCTCCAAACTTCGAATCTAACCTCAAAGATTGAGTTTGAAAGCAATCAAATAAACACAACCTCAATGGGCATCACATTTAATACATTAATAAACTAAACCGATGCTTAGTGGGTAACTAAAAATTATTCATAGAAAAGCCCAAAACTTACCGAAATCTTTTGAAAACGGTCCAAACCAAGTGGACAACACCTCAACTCCCTCTCAAAATGACAACACCCCAACTCCTCTCAGAACTTGTATCTAAAATTAAAATAATATAGATAAAACCAGCTTCAACACGAACTTAATGGGTACTCCACAACCATTCAAGAAAAACAACAAACCCAAAAAAAAAAAAAATCTTTACCAAAACCTCAAGATTTCGACGAAGTCATTGCTGGAGAACTTAACAGCGTGACCAGCAGAAACGACAAGCAACGACAATAGCGAGGCCAGCAGTCCCTGCGGCGGTGAACGGCGAGGCTGGCAAACAAAGAAAACCCGTGCCGGGCTTCAGGTCCGCGAACGGCGACCTCTGACCATGGCTGGGAGCTCGCGTGCGTAGGAGGTGACCAGTCGGAGCGATGCTGCCTCGAGCACCGAATGGGGTGTTAAGGATGCCAAACATAGCCAACCACGTCACCAAAGGAAAATCTACTCAAGTTGCTCCGTCAGGCAGTGCAAGACTTCATAAATTACAGTCTTGTCTCTCTAAAAATAATAGATTTTACCAAACGAATAGGATGGTTACAACAAATTGTCTAACATTTGTTTTGTTGAGTTATCTTGCATTCTAAATTAAGGATTCCATATTGTATAAATACATCACCTATGTACATTTCAAAATACAAAAAATCATAAAGGAAAAATTGGCTTGTTGTTGTCGTGTACCGTCTTAAATTGTCGTCTGCCTGATTGAAACTATTGTTTACCTTTTCTGATACTATTGTCTACCTCCTGACGTTATCGTCTACACGATATCATCTATCGTCTACCTCCTAAACGATATCGTCTATCTCTTGACGCTATCATCTACCTCCTTCAGATATCATCGTCTACCTCAACCAAATGTCCTTCAAGATATCAATCGTCTACCTCAACCAAATGCTATTGTCTATCTCTTGACGCTATCGGTTACCTTGTCTAAGTGCTATCGTCCGCCTCTTGACACCATCATCTACTTGTTGGCATTATCATCTACCTCTCAGCACTATCGTTTACTGTCCAAGATCATATACTCTTCAAATGGCAACAAGCACTTCGACTTGCCGCGTGAGTCTACCATATCCTTCAACCTCACACTTTTACTTGTGGGAGGACTCTGAGTCTCGCGAACGCCGAGCGCTGAACGGAGGAGGAGTCCGGGTCTGGGTGTCTGAGTTCAACGGATGGTGGACAGAGATCCGAGTGTCTGAGGCCAACGGCGTCTGTGAGAATGAGCTGCAACTAGGGCTTCGATGCTTGAAGGAAACGAAAAGGAAACGAAAGCAAGGGGGTAAAGAGAGAGGCTGACACGTGAAAGAAAAAAAAAATCCTTTTTTTTTCCTCTCTTTTTCTTCCCTTTTTTTTCTTTTCTTTTTCTTTCTTTTAAACTCAATAAAACTTAACTTATTTAAAGCTACTTACATTCTCCCCTCTTCTTTCAAAAAAATGATATCTCAAACCTTTTTGGATTTAGAATCTCAAATCCTTTTTGGACAGACTACTTTAAACCAATTATCATAATTAATCAATTTAATTTAATTATTTTCTCTAGAAAATACAAAAGAACTCGATGTCCAAATTTTAATTAAATTTTCAAATTAAATTAAAAATCGACACGATTCGACATAAGTCCCTAAAATTTCCTTCAATCAAATTTAAATTCCAAAATTTTCCTCTGAACAAATCAATTAGATTAAGTCATTTTTTACAATAATTCGATTTATCCACTGAAATTTAAAATATCGGAATTACCACAAAATACAAAGTTTAAATGACGAATTAATTTAGAATGTCAAATATATGTGTACTAAAGATAATTTATTCAATGATGTATGATTAATTTTATTATACATCTTAAATATAACTGAAGTAGTTAGGACTCGATTTAGGATAATAAATAAGAGTGAGTAAAATTAATATATATCAATTAAACTATGTTCATAACTTGATGAAGTACTATCAATAATTTACAAAATTCTAAGAATCTTCTTTGCCATAAGTTTGGTTTTAAATTTTTGTTTTTGTTATGCTATGCAAGTGCACCCTTAAAATTTGAGATGTCCAAATAGTGTAGCGAAGACCGAGATGACTTTCCCATCCCCTTTTCATACTTGTGAAAATCTTCATTTAATTTTGTGGGCATTGGGGCAAAATTTAGGCACAAACTTCCGAAAGAAATTAAAGTGATGTTTTTAAATATAACAAAATAATCCATTTATTTATAAATATAGTAAAATATTAAATATTCAAAATATCGTTTATGTGGTTAAAAACATTTACATGTTACCATTAAAATGATTTCTCAAGAATTTTTAAATGTTAGTTTTTTTAACTAAAAAAATAACTTAGATCCCGTTTGGTCACCAATTATTTCTTTATTTATGTTTTTTAAAATTAAACTTATATATATTACTTTCATCTTAAAAAATAAAAAACAAAAACAAAAAATAAAATGGTTACCAAACGACGTCTTAGATTCTGGTTTTTTATTTTTGAAAATTAAGTCTGTAAACATTATTTCTAACTCCAATTTTTCTCATTTATTATCCAATCCAAAATTTAGAAATTAAAAAAAGTAACTTTTAAAAAATTTTGTTTATTTTTTAAATTTGATAAAGAATTCAACTATTGTACTTAGAAAAAATATAAATCATTATTAAAAAATAAGAAGAAAATATGCTTAATTTAAAAAAAAAAACGAAATAGTGAGAAAACGAGATAAAAAAATTTTCTTTGGAATCTAGTTTTATAAAACATTCTTAAATATTTTCTAACGTAGAAATTATTTTAGAAGATTTTATCACATTTCAATAAGGTTTATCAAAATATAAGGGCTGAATTCTAATTTTTAAGATTATGGATGCTAAATTCAAATTTTCTGAAGAATTGAAGGTACCAAATTTGAAACTTAACAAATATTTAATTTTTAAAAATCATATATTTGCAATATATAATTTTAGAAAAGTGATAATAATAAGCTGCGGCGTCCTTTCTCTCTCTCCATTTCTCCTATAAATGAGGAGTAATGGGAGAACTGAACTGTCAGTCCTTTCGTCTTCCTCCTTCCTCTGAACTCCAAACCAATGGATTCAGGGTTCTGCACCGCCCATCTCTCTCAGCTTCTCGGCCCCAACACCACCAACGCCACCGCCGCTGCTAATTTCATCTGCGATCAATTCACCACCGTCACCACCAACTTCTCCGACACCAAAAATGCCCTCGACAACACATACCTTCTCTTCTCCGCCTACCTCGTCTTCTCTATGCAACTCGGCTTCGCCATGCTCTGCGCCGGTTCCGTCCGCGCCAAAAACACCATGAACATCATGCTCACCAACGTCCTCGACGCCGCTGCCGGCGGCCTCTTCTATTACCTTTTTGGCTACGCTTTCGCCTTCGGCTCCCCTTCCAATGGCTTCATCGGCCGCCATAACTTCGGTCTCACCTCCTTCCCTACCTCCACTGCCGATTACAGTGTTTTCCTCTACCAGTGGGCGTTTGCCATCGCTGCCGCCGGGATTACAAGTGGATCTATCGCTGAGCGGACTCAGTTCGTCGCTTATTTGATTTATTCCTCTGTTTTGACTGGATTCGTTTATCCGGTGGTTTCTCACTGGTTTTGGTCGCCCGATGGTTGGGCTGGGGTTATGAGATCGGATGGGGGATTGTTGTTCGGATCGGGAGTTATCGATTTCGCCGGCTCCGGAGTCGTTCATATGGTTGGGGGAATTGCTGGTCTATGGGGCGCGTTGATCGAGGGGCCGAGAATCGGTCGATTCGATCACAACGGCCGGTCGGCGGCTCTGCGAGGACACAGCGCTTCGTTAGTCGTTCTCGGAACTTTCATGCTCTGGTTCGGATGGTACGGTTTCAATCCAGGTTCGTTCACGAAGATTCTCGTCCCTTATACCTCCGGAAACTTCTACGGCCAGTGGAGCGCCGTCGGACGAACAGCGGTTACCACCACGCTCGCCGGATGCACGGCGGCACTCACCACGCTTTTCGGGAAGCGATTCCTCTCGGGCCATTGGAACGTGACGGACGTTTGTAACGGACTCCTTGGCGGCTTCGCCGCCATCACCGCCGGCTGCTCCGTCGTCGAGCCATGGGCAGCAATCATCTGCGGCTTCGTCGCCGCCCTTGTGCTAATAACCTGCAACCGCATCGCAGAGAAGGTGAAATACGACGATCCATTAGAAGCCGCTCAACTCCACGGCGGGTGCGGCGCGTGGGGAGTGATATTCACGGCACTCTTCGCAACGAAGGAGTACGTAACGGAAGTGTACGGTGGAACGGGGCGTCCGTACGGCCTTCTGATGGGCGGCGGCGGGAGGTTACTGGCAGCGCATTTGATACAGATTTTGGTGATTGTGGGGTGGGTGAGCGCAACGATGGGGCCATTGTTCTTTGTTCTTCATAAATTGAAGCTTCTGAGAATCTCCAGTGAAGATGAAATGGCGGGGATGGATCTGACCCGCCATGGGGGATTTGCTTACATATATCATGATGAAGATGAAGCCAAGAAAATGGGGATTCAGTTGAACAGAGTGGAACCAAAATCTGCAACTCCTACTGGAGATTTTTTATGATGATGAACAATTAAGGTTGTTGTTTTTGCGACTATTGCTTAAGTTTCTCTAATGGTTTTAGTGTTAGTTTGTTGGATTTTGCTTCAAAATTTGTTTGATTGTGTGTCAATTAATGTTCTAGTCTGTGGATATGGTGAACAGATAACCCAAACACTATAGAATTTGTGTTTTCTCTGCTTTCTTTATTATCTCATTTTCTTTCACTAATACATGTTTATGATTCTTCTTAAATCCATTAGGATTTGTGGCAAAAGAAAGCCTAGCTTAACTCATGTCACCAGAAGTTTGGGATTCAAATTTCACTAATTGTTATTGTACTAAAAAAAATTAAGAAAAAGGATTTGTTAGTATGAATATGTATCCGTATTTGAACGATATAGAAGAGGGAGAGGGAGATTCCGATTGAATATAGAAGAGAGAGATCAAATCTATATTTTTTTTTTTGGACATTTGCAAATATAACAATCAAACTCGAAGTATAACATAATGTAGAAAATTTTATAAAATTGACAAAATTTAGAATAATTTTTCAGTGATTGACCATATTTGATAAAAGTTTATCAACTATAAAAGTTCGTCGTTGATAGACTTTGCTATATCTGCAATTTTTTCGAAAATGTTATATATTTGGTTATTATCTTTGAAAACGCTACTCATGTAGTTACTCTTATTTTTATATTAAAAAAAATGGATGAAGTTTAAATTTTAGTTTATATTAGTTAAATATATATACGGTTGTGTGTGACGATAGTAATGTCACTTAAATTTATAGAAGATTTAAAAGAGAAAAAATGTTTTAAATACTTTTTAAGAGTGAGCGAAAAGTTTTTATTTCAAGGGAATTATGCACAAGGAATAACATGATAAAATAATAATAATGTACAAAGCATTGCATTAAATTGCATTTATAAAAGCTCATTTTAAATTTTCGAATGTAATGTAAAAACATATAAATATGTAGCCAATACATACATGGTATTACTTTGCTTTTAAAAAAAATTGTATTAATTATTTGATAAACGTTATTTTAAGAAGAAAATATTTGACTAGCGTTCTCACGTCTGCCGCATCATGAAAATTAAAATAAAATGTTGACAAAATAATTAAATATAAATTAAAAACAAAAGGTTATTTAAAAAATGACAACATATAAAACAGAAAACTTTGGTAATTAATTTCGTAATAAATCATAATAATGATGATCAGTTCAGGCGTCATGTTGATATTATTATAGTTGTATGACGTGTGTTCTTAGAGGGAAAAAAAAAGTTTTACGTGTGAAATTATGAAATGGACAGTCGATATATTGCACACATTTTGAATAGAAAAATAAGAGATATAAAGTAGCAAAATTTTATTTTCTTTTATACAGATAGAAGTCTATAAATTTTTTTTGTTATTATCTAAATATTTTTTTTTTATTATCTAAATAGTTTGACATTTTTTTATGAGTGAAAATTTTTATTTTTTCAAATCTAAATAAATTAATTAGAAGAATAAAAAATAAATAAATAAATTATTTATTGTAACAATTTTATTTATATTAAAATGACAAAACTCAGCATCAAGTATGTATGATAACTTTGAGGTTAAAGGTTCAATCCTCTTATCTCATATATTGTAAAAAAATAATAATCTGACTTTTTAAAAGAATTTCAATCATCATTTTCATCTTTTCTAAATCAATGTTTTAATTATTTTCCAAAATTCAATAATAAAAATAAGTTTTTAAAAAACGGACCTTGCAAAACCAAGATCGAGAATACATGGACTATAATAGTTTCAGAAAACTTATTTTGGTTCATTTTGAAAATTATGTTGGCTTTCTAAGAAAACTGAAACCAAAGTCAAATTTTGTTTATTTTGATCATCATGTTTTTAAAATATTCATTTTTTTTTTAAATGTACTTTCAACTTTGATTCACTCTATTCCTATACTTTCTAAAAGGTTATCATTTTGTTCCATATGAACAAAATAAAATTGAGACGAAAGTGGGAAGTAAATTATATATTAACTAAAATGAATGTTCAAAATAAAAATATATGGATCAAAATGAATAAAAAATTAAATATATAAAAAATAATTTTAGATTTGATGTTTCATAAAAATTTCAAAATTATCAATAAAGAATACATTTTTTAGAATCTCATATGAAACTGACAACTAAATGTACATTTTTATCTCAATAACAACTCTGAAAAGTTTTGAAAAATCGAGAATAATATGATAATTTTTTAAAGAATAAAGACGAAGTGCAAAATTTAGGAATTTTGTTTTAGTTCGTACTTTAACCATTTAATTAAAAAAAAGAGTAAAAACTAAAAATTAAAATCGAAATTAAGATGATTTCCAAAAAGGTTGATGCTTTCATTAAATTCGGGTGCAAATTGCAAGAACTCGGAACAAGTTGGTCTCCATAATCTGAACGGCCGTTGCGAGAAATTTCAAAAGTTGAATGAAATTATGACTTTTGAGTTTCTAATAATTAATATTTATCACCACGTGGCGTGTTGTGATAGGTACAGGATGGTTTAGGGCTGGCATTTCCGTTTATGGCTTATTTATATATTAGGAACCAATAGAAATAATGCACAGAAGCGGATATGTCATTAAATTATTCCTTTCCAATCAAAAAAAAGAAAAAAAAAAAAAAAAAAAAAAAAAAAAAAAAAAAAAAAAGAAAACTTTGGTGAAAAGCAACAATCAAAATTTATAGTAAATCTTTTTAGAAAAATTAAAAGGATATTGTCCTTTTAGAAACTATTTGGGAAAATAGTGTGTCCATTCAAAATTTATAAAAATATTGTTATTTTTTTTTTTTAAAAAATAAGTCGAATAGGATCTCAAAATTTCGACCAAAATAAGACCTTCTTTCATTTGTAACGTACGAGCTTGATACCTCCTGTGTTTGACCTGCCCTTCCTATATTATTATTGAGGTCTGTTTACGTTATCATTCGGGAGACGCTTCCCCATATTCTAATTTTAGTAGGTCTCAGCCCCTGGATATTCCTTCTAAAGCTTTTGACTAATTTTTACGGATTATGTCAATTTTGCAAGTTTGACTAATAACGAGCTAATGAAGCTACTAAACTTCTCAATCAAAATCGAGAGGGCGAGATTAATGAGAGAGAACGAGATTTTGAGCATGAGCGAGAGCGAGCCGGCGAGAAGGAAATAGGAGATTTTGATAGAGAGCGAGAATACCGTACAAATTTCTCTCTTTTTTCTTTTCCTTTTTAATTATTATATTATCCCTTCTTCCTTTTTAATCTTTGTTCTGTTTTCTTTATCTTTAATTTTTCAATTTATATAATAATTTCTAAAAATAATTGTAATTATTTTATTAAACTCTAAAAGATAAATTAAAAAAAATATAACTCATAAATAATAAATGTAATATTAAGTATCTTATTGATATAAAATAATTTACAAAAATCAATGTATTTTGTCTTTCAAGGCGCACTCAGAACAAAAAATTGGGCTCCTTGGTTTAGGAACACAGCAGCAAAAGATCTCTTTTTATTTAGTTCCATAGGACTTTTTTTGGAGGTGTCTTTCGCATTTTTGCTTTTGATTCCGTGTTCTTTGTTTTTGTCTTGTACTCGTCTGCAAGCATTTTGAGGACACATAAAGAAAGGAACATGAGAAGGTTATGAGCCCTCATAAATTTGCACATGTGTTATCTTCGTCTTCTATAGTAACATAAATTAATTCAATGGAGTTTAATGTACATGACAATGCACTTAGTGTTTACCTTAACTACGTGTCGCTAATTTGCCATGGTTCGTGACGATGGCCTTAGGCTTTGTTGTGAGGTTATATATTTATATACAGTTTTTGGGATCCGCATCTCTCAATTTTAATATATTTATGCATATTCACTTTAAATTAACACTCTATCACTGAAATAGTACTCATATATATAATACTATGATAGACCTATAATGTCCAATCAAACCACTTATCTACATTTTCTTTGCTCAGTTCGAAGTAGTCCAGTTTTAATAAAGAAGTAATGTCGTGAGTAAAATGATTCAGCAGGTTTTCTGTCTTAGGGTCATAATGTCCTGAAACCAAATCATCGCATCATCATCTATACGGCTACTCAGTTTGACTCTTGGGATTTTTGACGTCATTGGGTACTACTTCCTTCTTATGGTGCCACATCAAACTCATTTCTCCACGCAGGTCTTTTTTAGGGCTGGTTGGTTAGGATAGGTAATTTTCGTCGTACATCATTTCATGAATTATCCTCCATTATAAGGCTTTTTAGGTCTCACTTCTTGGATTGGTAGGTTCGTTTTCATGTCGCGAGACTCTTTATTGGGTCTTACTGTTGTTCGAGATGTGATGTGAATTATAAAACAATTAGACAACATTATTTAAATAAATTTAATTAAATAAAATTTACGGATAATATTTTCTATTTCATTTACCCAGATGACTCTGTCGGGTGGACCGTAGCACCTTGTGAATATTTTATGCCAATGTATATTCTGGACGTGTTGTGTAACTGTTCAGTTGGGAGGAAAATCCCAATAATGCATTATTTATAAGCTTAAGGCAACAATTTTAGTTTGGTCATCGCATCGTTAACAAATAGTGCAAACTATTTTTTCAGGCGCAATTTTTCCAGTTTCCATACTGGGCATTTATATCATGCAGTTGAAGCGGGTTTCAGCATTTTGGATGTGTCCTGCTTATGAATTCGTTGTCTGTTCGGAAGATGCCATTCTGTTGTGAAACCTTGAAGTAGGACTCAATATTGCCGCCAATTATTGTTTTTGACCAAATTCTTCACAAAAAATTACGGGCAAAGGTAATTGTACAATTATATTTATTTGTACGGCTTCTCGCATAATAACCTGAAACACTCAAAACTATATATACATTAAGAGAACATATTAAAGTAAAATACATATAAAAATGTGAATAAAAATTATAATCAATTAGTTTAGGTGTAATGTCCTTTTCAAATTTGAAGCGATCAAAACATGCTATCTATAAACTGGGGTTGAACATATGATGTGTAACGCTCTTTGTCCTGATTCACAGAATTAAAAATTTTTGTCTCTCGCGCGAACCTTTAAAATTGTTTTAAATTTGATTAATTTAGTAATTTTAAATTAACTAGATCAGTGATATTAATAAAAAGTTAAAATATAGTATATTAAAACAACATTTATCCTATCGGAAGTAACCGTTTATGGTCTCGGTCCTTAACTAACTTGAGCGTCATTAACATGATGTAGACTTTGTGGCCATATAGTTGGAAATCAAACTTCCCAAGTCCCATCCTTTTGTTTCATAAAAGTTGAAAAAGTTGGGCTCAAGTCTTATCTTCTTGGCGAACCATACAAGGTTCTTAGTTGCCTTTTTAGCAATATTGTTCTATACAACCATGTCAAAGACATGCTCCACCCAGCAAAACCTGGGCCTTAAACGCAGTCATGAAGGTTAGGTTAACAGTGGCAGGAACACTCAAGTGAACAAAATGACTTGATTTATCTGAAAACAGACTTTCCACCCATCATTTGTAGTATATATGCTCGCGACATATCTTATAACGGTTTCCTCGTCTGCATCATCTGTGAGCTCAAGAAATTGTGTTCCTAAACCATATTAAACTTTAACCTCGATCCTTTAATTTTTTGTAGGCAGGTTGGGGTCGCACCGAGGTACAGTTTAAAGACAACTTCTAACCAGTCAACGTAACATCCACTCCGGTGACCGGCTCACCTCAACAGGTAACCCCAAACAACACTTCTATGTCTTGTAGAGTGATAGTACACTCTCCAACAGACATTATGGAATTGTATGCACTCTCGGGTTTTCCATCTCTCGAGACCAAGGCTATGATCAGATGCCAGTCCAACTGAATAAATCCTGCCTCTCGACGTCTGTAAGATATTCCTCCAGTAGTACGATCTCGCCATACAATATATGATCGATGAATGGACTGGTCGTAACAAAACATCGGGATCAACAGGGTCCTGGTTTAAAGCCATGATCTGAAAAAAAATATTAATTAATTAACTATAATTGAATAGTAGAGAAAAGTGTGAGGGTAAAGAATAATATAAAACTTTATTGATTACAAAAAAAAAAATTTGAATATACATAGATTATTTAAAAAAATTGAATATACAATATTATAATTAAAAAAATTGAATAACAATAAAATGAATATATAATAAAAAATTATTTAATTATTCAATCCCTAACTATCTGGAGCCCGTCTTAGGTAACGAAGGACACTTCCTTCGATTATGTCCTAACTGGATTTACAAAAATCCACATCGTTGTTGAGTGGCTGGGTTCTATTCCAACCATCTTGTTGTGAATTACGTGAACTTTTGATTACCAGGTCTTTCTCAACCAAAATGGATCAGGATGTAAGACGGCATATTAGGGTGTATGATCCAGTAAATCTTTCATGCAGTACAGGTTGAAATTGAGGAGTCATCATTACCGAGCGATACTGTTCATGTAAACAAGTGGCAAGCATTCGACTTTCCATGCTCGCATTATATGGCGTTTGCTCACATTTAACATGAACTACGGAGATTTTTATTGAGGACTACTACAAATTGTCAACGTATGCTGAATGTTACTCTCCTCAATTTTCAACCTGTACCGTATGAAAGTTACTGGATCACGCACCCTAATATGCCTATCTTACATCCTGATCCATCGTTGTTGAGAAGACCTGGTAGACGAAAAGTTCACGTTATTCACAACGAGATGGATTGGACAGAACCAGCCACTCGACAACGATGTGGATTTTATAACCAGTTAGAGCATAATTGAAGAAAGTGTCCTTCGTTACTAAGACGGACTCAGATAGTTAGGGATTGAATAATAAATAATTTTTTTAATTATATATTCATTTTATTGTACATTCAATTTTTTATTATTAAATTTATTGTATATTCAATTTTTTTATAAATAATCTACTGTATATTTTTAATTTTTTTTTTTTTGTAATCAATAAAGTTTTACATTATAATAATCTAATATATTCAATTTATTGTCTAATGATTATTCAATTATAGTATAATAATCTAATATATTCAATTTGTTGTCTAATGATTATTCAATTATAGTATAATAATCTAATATATTCAATTTGTTGTCTAATGATTATTCAATTATAGTATAATAATCTAATATATTCAATTTGTTGTCTAATGATTATTCAATTATAGTATAATAATCTAATATATTCAATTATAGTCTAATGATTATTCAATTATAGTATGATATTAGCTCTTTTTTCTATTTTTTATATATATTTCTATGGAAAGTTCAAATAAAGTGAAGACTCTCGCTCTCTTAGTCTTGCTCTCTCCTAAGATCTCGCTCTCTCAATCTCACTCTCTTCCTAAGATCTTGCTCTCTCACTCTACTCTCTAAGACTCTCTCTCTTAAGATCTCGCTCTCGCTCATCTCATTCTCTCATCTCCCTAGATCTCGCTCTCGCTCTCTCCTAAGATCTCACTCTCTCCTACTATCACTCTCTCTCATATCTCTGCTCTCTTGTTATTGTTGTTATTTTTCCATAATGATTACTAGCTTTCATTTCTTCTGGAACAATCACAAACACTTTTTTGATTATGGATTACTACCAGAAACTCAATGCGTAATCTTAGCAATCAATGTGTATTCCTGAATAATCTCATTTTTCAATTATTTAACCAATTTCATTTTACAAGTTCAATTGTTTAGTCAGATTAGTCAACACTACATCTCTCTCATTCTCGCTTTTCTCCTCCCAACATTCTCGCTTTAATCTCGCTCTCTCTCTAAAATCTCGCTTCTTCGCTACTCAATTTCTTTAACTTTTATGTCTTCTTATCTCGCTTGTCTCCTCCTTAATCAGCTTCAGCCCACTTATCTCCTTAATCGCTTTGAAGTTTCGACATGTGGTGTAACCTTCGACAACCTAATATATAAATTTTGTTCCTAGACAAAGCTAATTCGGAATTGTCTTTTATTCAAGGCATAACTTGTATCCATGCGCTTTCATATTCGCCTGGAGTTCGCTCCCAGAAATATAGTCATCCCCACCCCTTCACGTCAATCCCACAAGCCTCCGTCTAATTCGAAATGATAACAAAATGCATAGGTTGTTAGAAGCAGCTCGAGTACACAGATACATATAGTATACCATTCATTATTTTATTTCCTCTATGAGGGAAAAAGAAAAGTAATAAACCTGCAATCTCGAGGGTGGATGTGTGTCGAAACTTCAACCTTCGACAACCTAAGCGAGATTCGCAAGATTTTCCTTGTCGAGGGTTGAATTTTCGGCCTATGTATTGTTTCCAAGTTTTTCTTTGTTCGTCGAGTTCTCAAAGTTCGTCCACATTAGTCGAGTTCTCAACGTTCGACCTCTAGCCTCGAACTCCCAAAACAACAATATTTCTCTAATAAGTTTCAAAACAATATTTCTCTAATAAGTTTTGAAAACAACAATATTAATATTAAAGGTCCAAATATTTTTAAGGTAATTTTTTTAAAAAAATATATATTAAGGGAAATTCTTATAAATTGAAAAATCTAAAAAACATAAGTACTTTTGGGAATTTTTTATCACAAAATTATATTTAAAAAGATTCCAAATATTAATAACAAAACAAAGTCATAGAAAGTTCTTATTCAATTAGGGATAGGGATTTGATCAATGATCAATTGAAAGTCTCGATTAGGAGGCTATAACGAGTAAAGTTCTTCTAACATATAGTATGTGTTAGCGATTAAGAAATATGTGGTTTGGATTTTTCTATTCTATTAAAAAAAAATTTACTAGCTAGAATATGTGGTTTGAATATCTCTGTTTATGATATATGTTGATGTGAGTATAGTTCAACAAATTAAGACATATATTATTGATTATAATGTCAAAACTTGGAATGGTCACCATCTTGACTTAATTTATAAGAGATGCTAATTAATAGAGGAATGGAGAAGTTGTTTGGTTGGAGGATTTTCTGAATTAACACAAATATAACAACCCATGTCTGTTTACAATTTTCAACACTTGCTCGGGGATAAATTATTCTCAGGCATCCCATTTCCTATCAACAAGATTTTATATTCTATTCTAAAACTGTGGGTTTTCTCTTTCACTTTTTGCTTTTCCTTTTAGGGGTCTTTTTAAATATAAAAAAAATAAAAAAAATTATATTTTATAGCAAAAAGTTTCAAAAGTATAAACACTTTTAGAACTTTTTGCTATAAAGTGTAAATATTTTTTGGATTTTTCTATTTATAAGAATTTTCCTTCATTTTATGTATAATTTACTTTCGAATATAGTTAATTACTTAATTAATTAACATTAATTTAACAAAATATTTATTTTAATAAATCAATAATAATCCATTAAAATATTTACTTAACTTATCTTTTATTTATTAAATGAACACAATTAATTTTTTTAGATAAACAATTAATTAATTAACTAATAATATCTTTAAATGTATTTAATTAGTAAATTAGAATTAGTTAAATTTACTTGATATAAAATTTTATTTTCAATATAATAATTGATTACTTATTTATTTATTTTTTATAATCAAGCAATTATTTATTGAGATTAATTTCAATTTAATCTTTCAAAACATATAAAACTTTTTTAGTACTCTTTATTAATATTATTCATTAACATATCATGTTTTTATCTTATTTTTCACTTTTTTTATATAATATATTATTTATTAATTTTTTTATATTATTTAATTAAAATTAAAATCACTAATGTTAAATTTAATTAATTATAACAATTATTAAGTATTAGATTATAATTAATAGGGAGATTTTTATATATAGAAATGTGGGCCAAAGTATTTTTATAGCAAAAAACTTAAATACCATTAACAGCCCCCCAAAGACAAAAAATCGTATAAAATGCCCATAAAGCCCAATCGAAAATTCAAAAGCGGGATTTTCTCCACGATTAATCGACAACCCAACCTGGAGAAAAGCGGTGACTCGACACAGATACCCGACGCATCCACAATTAATCTATGCTATTTTCTCTGAGGATTTTTTCCTCCAACGAACGATGTTTCGTCTCCATGATCCTCTCCATTTCATCGTTCTCTCGAAAATCGCTTTCTTCTTCTTCTTCCTCCTCCATCGATGCTGCTTCATCTTCATTGTCATCTTCTTCTTCTTTTTCTTCCATTAACTCTGCTTCATCATCATCATCATCATCATCATCATCATCATCTTCTTCTTCTTCTTCCATTGATGCATCTTCATTTTCTCTTTTTGTCCTTTTTCGTCTATTTCTTCATTTTTGTCCTCGTCTGCTGCTTCTTGGTTATCTTCTTCTACTTTTTAATCCTTATTCTGCTGCCGCTCTAAGTCTTTCTTCTTGCGCATCTTTATTTTATCACTACATTAGTAACTACTCGACTTCAAAAGGTACAACTCTGTTCTTTTCTTTTTATCAATTTATAAGTGAGTATAGTTATTAAGCCTAATTCTTGTTTCCTGTTTAGTGGTAATATTTATTAACCCCAAGTTTTGTGTACAGATGGTAAGCAACATCAAGAGGAAGACAGTTAAAGGAGAATCATAAAAAAAAAAAAAAAAAACAAAAACAAAAAAACAAAACAAGATACAAATTCAAAAGGAAGAACAAGGGAAATTAAAACTAAAGGTATAAACAAACCTGTGATAGACATGGATAGTGGTGTGTCACTGTCTATTATCCATGTCTATCAGTGATATAAAGTGATGGAACATTTTTTCATATATATTTGATACGACTGTATATGTTTTGATATTTGATTGTGTTGGGAATGTCTTACAACTCGCAATTCGTTTTTGGAAACATATTCTATTTATCAATAAAAGTATTATTGAAATTGCTTTCTGTTATAAAATCCAATAAACGAACTCATGGCTATAGTATAAATACTTTTACTTTATGTAGAGGCATAAAAGAGGATCAAGTTATAATATATAGCCTAAAAGGTCTATAAGTATATGGATGAGATTAGGTACCTCATATTGGGGACACTATGGATACGGTCTACTTTGTATACTGATACAAATGATGTGATCTCGAAATCGTTCATGTAGAGACATGCGAGTGGGGCCATCCTATGCAAAAGACATTTACATAAGACCGGACCACAAAATAGTCACTTTTCTTTATAACGACCGTTTATTGTTAAAACTGACTATTTCAAATCGATGACCTAGGGTAACTCGATCTTAATCTTGAGCTAACTATGGATTCCTGTTTATTCAGGATTATCCTTTGATTTGCATATGTGAGAATAGTTCAACAGCACTGCTTAATAAGCCTCCCATTTTGAAGATAAAACCAGATAAATAGTTGGGGACATAGTCCTGGAAGAAGGAATGCACTCCTACCCAATTTAGGGTTAACAGATAGGTTGTTCCTTTAAGTACCGATTCCTAGTTTTGAAAAAATGGGCCCCACCCTCTCATGGCCAAGAGGGATATAGTTTTTTAGTTGAATTGTAAATCAACTGTTCAATAGAGGATCAATGGAGATTTAAGGAGCGAGATGTATTTACAGGGATAAAACAATAATTTTGACCTAGCTGTAAATACGAACGACCTGTGAAGGATCGACTTACTGATTATAGTTAAATCAAGTGGACATAAATATATCTACAATGAGGAGAGTACAACTATCGAGCTATAGGGTATGTCTCAGTAGTTAACGAATATTAATTATTTTAGATTAGAGAGTTTAACCTATTAATCTCAAATCGTTGGACCTTATGATCTGTAGGTCTATAAGGTCTCTTTACTAGCTTGTAAAAGATTAAACCTTGAATTAGATACAATCTGGAATTTATGAAGTTTCTGCAAAAATTGTTTTTGCTCTCTAGCTCTCTCAAACCCATTTCAATCTCTCTCAATTCAGAGTTCCATCACTCAAATCCAAGGCTGAGAATAGTAGAGAAGATTCTCTTGGTGGTCTATTGGAGATTTGGAGGTCTAATTCGTGGAGATAGCAAAGGATTAAGTGGAAATCGTCAAAAGTATTCAAGTTGAAACCCTTTTTGTTAAAAATCTGTTTTTCAGCATGCTTTGTACTCAAATTAATTGTAATATTAATGATTATGTTAGCTTCCATTTTATGCTTATTTACTCTATTAATTGGTATTAGAGCATGATTGAAGCACTCAATTAACGTTAATTTGAGTTTGGTGGTTGAATTTCTAGAGATGCATGTTTGGTTGACTGATATGGTTTTAATTCAACTTTAGCATTAGATTTCTCTTTTGTTTCTATTGTTATTATTGTAATTGGCTCTTGATTGATGAGCCTCAATGTTTGATTAAGGGTCTGTAATTTTATTGGAGTCAATAGAATTGAACCTAGGTTGTAATTGAAGTTTAAAGCAAGCAAGCTCAGCTGGAAAAACTGGAGAAGAAGCTACTGCCATGCAGCGTTGCAACGCTGTTATTCATGAAGCCCGAGACATTGTAACACTGGGATGGAGCATTGCAACGCTACTCATCCCAACCCACAAATGCGCACACTTGCGAATCGGTTTGCGGGAGGAGTCCAGTTCGACCGGTTCGGCTTCCTTAGGTCTGATTTAACCAAATTTGGACCGGTTCTGCCTCTTTTGGAGCTATGGAAGGCCGATTCGAGTCCGGTTCGGGTCGATTCGAGCGATCCAAAGTTGGTCCATTATCAGTGTTGTTTAACTATGTTATGCATGTGATGTATGTTATATTTAAATTAAACATGTATGCCATGTAAATTTAAAATCTCACCATAGGAAAGCATGTTTCATGCATTAATATAAGTTAAAAAGTTGTTATAATATATATATAGTATGCACAATTAGGATTTTATAATATTAATGTATGGAATACTTAAGCATACGTTATAACATGTCTATAATTTTATAAGAGTTATAAAATGGACTAGACATTTAAAATCTATAACACAGATAAGATGCACGCTCACTTAGCTTTAATAAAAACTTGTTTTAATAGTTAAAATAGGCCGTTATCTTATAAAACATGGTTGCAAACTCAATCAGTCTATAATCCTATCTAAGGCTAGAGGTACTTAAGTTGACGGTTTACATAACACTTCCTACCTGAGGATTATAGCCGAATTGTTGAGCATTGTTAACTGGTTTTATGAGCATGCGTGAGTGGTGTGAGGTAATAAAATGATTTTATCACTTAGACATCGTAGGTTAAATCCAAATATAAACGTTATACTTGGATAAACCACACAGACTTAGGATGTTTATTAGCCAAAATATGCCTAAGTACAAGAAACACCCAAATAATTAGAGCACTTCAGTGGGAGATTAATAATATATATCATATATTATTTTTAGTTCTCACGTCCCTAAGAGTTCACACCGTGAGATTCATGCTTGGCTTCATGTCGCTTTTACCGCAACTGCTCCATTCAGAAAATGTTTGCATGGGTCAATAACAAGGTGAATAGGGGAAGTAGTTCATAGTTAATGAGTGCAGGAGTCAACATATCCTACGGTTTCTTCCATTAGTTTGAATCATGAGATTCTTTTGTTATGCCTGTTGTCATTTTTAGGTGGCACTAGCTAGTCATTTTTATGGCGATCCCCTTGGAGGGTTGTAATATAGAATTCAGAACATCCCAAACTTCATAAATGAATAGGGTTTCTTAGTTTCAGCTTGAACATCGTCTCCCTATTCAGGGGAATATTCATACCGTTCTATGAAAACTGAAAATGGAGGGTCACATTTACAAGAGTTACTAAGTGTTAGTAAGTTATTGACAAAAAACAATAACTAAATGACTATAGGAATAAGAGTTATTCTGGATATAGTATTTGGTCAAGAATGTATTGCTTTAATGAAAGAGTATTTGACTGCCTCGCGGTAGCATCAATTCTGATTCGCTAAAGTATCGTTGCAAATAAATAAAGAATTATGGGTACTTTATTATGTTTGCTAAAAATTGGATTTAGATGTAATTTTCTCATAGAATTTGTTATGTTTCGGCATGTCAAACTCAGTTATACAACTATTAACCTTCGATAAGTTTAATAGAGAGGGTTATTCATATTGGAAGTCAAACATAAACACAATACTAGTAGTTGATGACCTGAGATTTGTTTTAACGGAGGAACGTCCTCCTCTTCCCAATCCTAATGCAATCCGAAATGTTCGAGATGCCTGTGACAAATGGGTCTGAGCTAATGAAAAAGCTAGAGCCTATATTTTAGCAAGCATATCTGATGTGCTTACTAAAAAGCATGAAACCATGGTTACTACTTGATAGATCATGGAGTATTTGCAAGGGATGTTTGGACACTCGTCCTCATCGACACGACATGATGCTATTAAATATGTTTACAATTCACATATGAAAGATGGGACCTCTGTTAAAGAACATGTCATAAACATGATGGTCTATTTCAACGTAGCGGAAGCAAACAATTCTGTCATGACAAGAAGAGTCAAATTAGTATGATAATGTAATCTCTTTCGAAGAGTTTTCTAAACTTTCGTAGATTGATTACAACTTGATAACTCTCTTGAATGAACTCCAGACTTATTAATCTTTAATGAAAAATAAAGAAGGGGAAGCAAATGTTGTTTCCAAAAGGAAATTTCATAAGAGTGCTTCATCTAATTCAAAAAGAAGTCTAAATGTTCAAAGGATAAGATTATCCAAATAAAGAAAAAGGGAAAAGGGAAGAAACAGACTCCTGTTACTAAGAGCAAGATGAAAGTTGCAAAGGAAAATGTTTCCATTGTAACATCGATGGGCATTGGAAACGTAATTTCCCTAAGTATCTTGCAGAGAAAAAAGTTGAGAAGGCAAATCAAGGTAAATTCTATTTACTTATAATAGAAACATGTTTAGTGGAAAGTTTTAACTTAACCTGGATACTAGATTCAGGAGCCGCTAATCATATTTGCACTTTCTTTCAGGAAACTAGTTTCTAGAAGTAGCTATCAGAAAACGAAATGACTTTCAAGGTGGGAACAGGTGAAGTCATTTTAGCTGAAGTAGTGGGAGACATCAAGTTATGTTTTTGAGATTCTTACATTTTACTAGAAAATGTATATTTTGTACCTAAAATGAAAAGGAACTTAATCTCTATATCATGTTTACTGGAACATATGTATAAAGTCATTTTTGTTGTAAATGAAGTGTTCATTAGCTAAAAAAAAGTGTTCAAATATGTAAAATGAAATAACTTGTATGTGTTAAAACCAATTGAGACAAAATCCATTTTAAATATAGAGATGTTTAAAATAGCAAAAACTCAAAATAAGAAAAGAAGATTTCTCCTAATGCCTAACTTTGGCACTTAAGACTTGGTCACATAAATCTCAATTGGATTGAGAGATTGGTAAAGAATGGTCATCTAAATCAGTTAGAAGACAGATCTTTACCTCCATTTGAATGTCTTGAGGAAAAAATGACTAAAATATATTTTTCAGAAAAAGGTCTTAGAGCCAAAGAACCTTTAGAACTTATACATTCAAACCTTTGTGGTCTGATGAATGTTAAAGCTTAGGAAGGATCTAAATATTACGTTAGTTTTATTGATGATTATTCCGGATATGACTATGTTTACCTAATGCATCATAAGACTGAGACTTTTGAAAAGTTCGAAGAGTATAAGACTGAGGTTAAGAACATATTAAGTAAAAGGATAAAAACACTTCAATCATATCGAGGCGGTGAGTATATGGATTTTCAATTCCAGAACTATTTAGTAGAATATGGAATTCAATCCCAACTCACAGCACTTAGTACACCACAATAGAATGGTGTAGCATAAATGAGAAATCGAACTTTGTTGGACATGATTCGTTCAATGATGAGTTATGCCAGCTACCTCAATCTTTTTGGGGGTATGTAGTACAAGCTGCTATACATATACTGAACATGCTTCCTTCAAAAAGTGTTTCAGAAACACCGTATGAGTTATGGTGAGGACGTAAAGGTAGTTTATGTCACTTCTAAATCTGGGAATGCCCGACACACGTGTTGGTGCAAACCCCAAAGAATTGAAACGACGTTAAAAAATTTGCCTATTTGTAGGATACCCTAAAGAAATAAAAAGTGGTCTATTTTATGATCCTCAAGAAGATAAAGTATTTGTATTGACAAATGCTACATTCTTAGAGGAAGATCACATAGGAAATTATCAACCTCGCAGTAAACTAGCATTAGATGAGATGTCCAAAGAATCTACAGATAAATCGACAAAAGTTGTTGATCAAGCTGGTCCTTTAACAAGAGTTGTTACTCCATCACATCCTTCTCATGAGTTGAGAATGCCTTGATGTAGTGGGAGGGTTGTTCAATAGCCTGACCGCTATATGGGTTTAACAAAAACTCAAGTCATCATAGCTGATGATGGCTTAGAGGATCCATTGACCTTTAAACAGGCAATGAAAGATGTAGATAGAGATCAATGGATAAAAGCCATGGACCTAGAAATGGAGTCGATGTACTTCAATTCTATCGGGAGCTTGTAGATCAACCAGATGGGATAAAACCTATTGGTTGAAGCAGATCTACAAGAGAAAGCGAGACCAAACTGGTAAGGTGTAAACCTACAAAGCCAGACTCGTGGCAAAAGGTTTTACCCAAAGAAAGGGGGTAGACTATGAAGAAACCTTCTCTCCTGTTGCTATAATTAAATCTATTAGAATACTTTTATCCATTGCTATTATCTATGATCATGAAATCTGACAAATGGATGTCAAGACAAAATATTTGAATGGTCATCTTGACAAAAGTATTTATATGTCTCAACCAGAAGGGTTTATTGAACAGGGTCAGAGGCAAAGTTTGCAAGCTTAACAGATCCATTTATGGATTAAAACAAGTATCTCGATCCTGGAATATAAGATTTGATACCGCGATCAAATCTTATGGCTTTGAACAGAATGTTGACAAACTTTGTGTTTACAAGAAAATAGTCAATAAGACTGTAGCTTTCTTGGTACTTTATGTTGATGATATCCTGCTCATTAGGAATGAGACAGGATTACTTGCTGACATAAAGAGATGGCTAGCATCGCAATTTCAAATGAAATATTTGGGAGATGCACAATATGGAGTCCAAATTGTTCGGAATCACAAGAACAAAACACTAGCACTATCTCAAGCATCTTATATTGACAAGATGTTATCAAGATGTAATATGCAAAATTCTAGAAAGGGTATGCTACCTTTTAAACACGAAACTCATTTGTCTAAGGAATAGTGTCCTAAGACACCTCAAAAAGTTGAGGAAATAAAAAGAATTCCTTATGCATTAACAGTCAAGAGCTTGATGTAAGCTATGTTATGTACACGTCTCGACATATGCTTTGCAGTTGAAATTATCAGCAGATTTTGATCTAACCTTGGACATAGCCATTGGACTGCTGTTAAGAACATCCTCAAGTATCTTCGAAGAACGAAGGACTATAAGCTCGTGTATGGTCCTAAAGATTTGATCCTTATAGGATACACTGATTCTAATTTTTAGATTGATGTAGATTCTAGGAAATCTACTTCAGGATCAATATTCACTCTAAACAGAGGAGCAATAGTGTGGAGAAGCATCAAACAAAGTTGTATTGCTAATTCCATGATGGAAGCTAAATATGTAGCTGCATGTGAAGCAGCTAAGGAAGCAATAGGCTCAGAAAATTCCTGACAGATTTAGAAGTGGTTCCAAATATGCATATGCCAATCACCCTGTATTGTGACAACAGTGGAGCAGTTGGCAACTCAAAGGTGTTGGGGTTGATGCCCTAAATCTCGTAGGGTCCTGTAATTTTTAAACCATGTATGAACAAACATTTTCTTTGATTAATAATATATGATATTTTATTCACTTTTGTCTATGAAATATATGATATTTTAGTTGCATTAACTACAAACCAATAAACTAAGATCCATGGTTATCATTGTAACTTAAACATGTATGTGAAGACAAACAAATGGATCGTGTTAAGTGATAACCTAAATGGTCTATAGTATATGGATAAGGCTGGATACCTTATCCTGGTGACACTATGAGTATGATCCGCTTTATAGGTGTTACAAATGTTGTAAAGTGCTACAAATGATCCGATCCTGATTATTCATGTATTAGATATGTGAGTGAAGATATTTGATATAAAGAAGTTTGTATAAGACCGAACCACGGAATTTTTAGTCATGTTATATAACGCCGTTCATAATTGAGACTTTCATTTCACTAGGATTACCATAGGTAACATGACCTTAATCCTGAGTGAGTTGTGAACTCCTGCCTATAAAGGCGGTCCTTGGGTGAGAGTGACCAGATCGCCGACTCAACATGCCTACTATTTTGGGGAGCTGGGAACTCAATTACACAAGAAGGAATTCACTCCTTCCCCGAAGCAAGGGTAAACGATATATTGCTTCCTTAAGAGCTGATTTCAGGTCTTGAACAATGTGGCGCTATACGCTCTCTTGGCCTGAGAGGGGTTTAGTCATAATTGGACTATGATATATTGTTCATTAGAGGGATTGGTGGTACTTAAGGAATTAGATATAACTACAGGAGCAAAACGATAATTTGGCCCAGCTGTACTTAGGAGCGATTTGTGAAGGATCATCCTACTGTTGATTGGTTATATCCAATGGACACAGAAATATATCTGTAGTGCGAAGAATGCAGCTGTCGGTTTGTAGTGGAGTGTTGACAGTTAACGGATGGTGGATAATGTGGAGTTTAATCAGTTATTCATGTACCGTTGGAGCTTCAAGCTACAGGTCCATAAGGTTCCCTTGGTAGCTCAATGGATTTAAGTTGAGAATCAGTTTTTGGGTTAATTTGAAATGTTCAAATTAATAAGAGGGAATTTGATTATATATGATATAATTAAATTAATTCAATTATATATGATATAATTTATATAATGTATTTGATACATTATTGTTTATTTGGAGGAACTAATGTTTGAATATGATTCAAATATATTTTCTATGAATTAGATTCATAGTTATCAAATTTAATATAAATATGATTTATATTAAATGCCATAAAATAGAGAAAAAGAACTATGGTTTATATATTGTATATGATGCAATATTAAACTATAGGTTATAAATATAATATGATAAGTTAGTTATCATATTTATTTATAATTTATAATTTATTTGATCATTATCCTTTTTCTCTCTAATCACCCTTAGTGGGTAGTTATTTGATTTTATGGAAAATGTGGGGTAAATAAAAATGGGATTTTTATTTATTCCAAGACGTCAGATATAGGATCGAGTGTAAAGAGAGTTACTACACGATCGATTCCTTTGAGAGACTAAACGATCGAGTAGGCCTGTCTATGTGATAGACTAGTTCGTCTACACGATTTTCTTCCTCCAAACTCCAAACTTTCCTCTATCCAAAATTGGCCAGAGCCCACCACTCCCGGATTCTCACACCGAAAATACCAAGGTCACCAAGTGGTAATGTTTTGTTTGGTTCGAGGATCGAGTTTTTGCTTGCTGCTTGTTCGAGGAGTGTTCGAGTTGTTTTATGCGTTCGTGAACGAGTTAGATCGAGGGATTACTTGAAGAACAGTTCTTCAAAGTTATAATCTCTTGATCCTTTGTTTTTATTTCAAAAGCATACTGTAATATAGTATTTGATACATAATCTATTCTGTTAACTATAAATGTATGCGTTCAATCGAAATGCGATTTGGACGATCTGCTTCCGCTCAAAGGTTCTCTGTAAATAGAGTTCCTTCAAAAGGAACCTAGGAGCCACAAATGCAAAAAACACATCGAGCGAAAGTGCTATCTCATTAGGTAGATAGTACACAAAGGAGACGTGATAGTCACAAAAATAGCCTTTGAGGATAATCTTGTTAATCCATTTATGAAGGCCCTCACAGCTCAAGTGTTAAAGGGTCACCTGGTTGGATTGGGACTACGAGCTTTATAAATCTAGGGCAAGTGGGAGAATGTCAAGGGTATATAGATGCCTTAGTTTATTGTATTTTCTCTTTTCTCAACATTGTGTATATCTATAACCCACTGGAGTTTTAGTCCAAGTGGGAGATTGTTGAGAATGTCCTAAAACTCGCAGTTCGTAATTTCGAAAACATATTCTATATATCAATAAAAGTATTATTGAAATTGCATTTTGTTATAAAATCCAATAAACGAACTCATAACTATAGTATGAATACTTTAACTTTATGTACAAACATAAAAAAGGATCAAGCTATAGTATATAGGCTAAAAGGTCTATAAGTATATGGATGAGATTGGGTACTTCATCCTGGGGACACTATGGATATGGCCCACTTTGTGTACTGACACAAACGATGTGATCTCATAATCGTTCATGTGGAGACATGCGAGTGGGGTCATCCTATACAAAAGATGTTTGCATAAGATCGGACCACGAAATGGTCACTTTTTTTTTATAACGACCATTTACTGGTAAAACTGACTATTTAAAATCGATGATCTATGGTAACTCGATCTTAATTCTGAGCTAATTATGAACTTTTGTTTATTCGGGATTATCCGTTGATATGCATAGGTGAGAGTGTTCAACAACACTGCTCAATAAGCATACCATTTTGGGGATAAGACCAGATAGATAGTTGGGAACATAGTTCTACAAGAAGGAATTCACTCATACCTAATTTAGGGTTAATAGATAGGTTGTTTCCTTATGTACTGATTCCTAGTATTGAACAAAGGGGCCCCACCCTTTCATGGCTAAGAGGGATATGGTTTATTAGTTGAACTGTAAACCAATTGTTCAATAGAGAATCAGTGGAGATTTAAGGACAAGATGTATTTACAGGGGTAAAATAGTAATTTTGACCTAGCTGTAAATGCGAACGACTTGTGAAGGATCGACTTACTGATTATGGTTAAATCAAGTGGACATAAATATATCTACAGTGAGGAGAGTGAAACTATCGAGCTATAGTAGTATGTCTCAGTAGTTAACGAATATTGATTATTTCAGATTAAAGAGTTTAACCGATTAATTTCAAATAGTCAAAGCTCATGATCTGTAGGTTCATAAGGTCCCTTTGCTAGCTCGTAAAAGATTAAACCTTGAATTAGATGCAATATGGAATTTGTGAAATTTCTGCAAAAATTGTTTGTGCTCTTTATCTCTCTCAAACCCATTTCAATCCCTCTCAATTCAAAGTTCCACCACTCAAATCCAAGGTTGAGATTAGTAGAGAAGATTATCTTGGTGCTCTACTGGAGATTTAGAAATCTAATTCGTGAAGAGCAAAGGATTAAGTGAAAATCGTCAAAGGTATTCAAGCTGAAACCTTTTTTTTTGTTAAAAATATGTTTTTCAGCATGCTTTGTACTCAAATTAAGTGTAATTAGAGTGCTTAATGATTTTTTATCTTCCTTTTTATGCATGTTTACTCTATCAGATTGTTTGGCTAGAGGTTACTTATTGGATTGTATTGTTTTGATATTTGTTTTGTTTTCAGTTTAGTTTGCTTATAGGATCCACTTCATGGTTTAGTCATGTTGTGATATAAAGAAAAGAAGTACATAGAAAGTGATAGAAGTATATCAGTGTCTATCACAAATAGACACTAATATACTACTATCAGTGTCTATATGTGACATTAAATGTGAAAGATCTTATACCGAGAGTTCCATAAGCAGGCTTAGATCGCTCTGATTTCACAGTGACCGGAACATAAACAATATACATTCCCTACTAACAGTTATACATATTAAACTCATCAACGGCATGCTGAGAATACAATAAAACATAGAGAAAAGGGCTTTATACCAGAGGAAGACGGTCTTCGTATGTGTGAACCCAAAGTAGTGGAAGACTTCCACCGATCTACCAGCACCCGACAAATCTGTCGACTGTTACTACACGATCCGAACGTACACGAACAAGGCCGCGGGGACACCACCACCACAAGGGAAACCCGGGTATCCTCGGCGTCAAAAACCCAAAGAGTGGGCTCTGGTGAGTTTGGTAGAGGATGGAGGAGAAGATTTCGTGTAGATGATAAGCGCGCATGAGAAGAACTCTGCTATCGTATACACTTATCGTATAGTAGAACTACACGATTGTTTAGGAAAAATTGGATGATCATTTAGGAAAGTGTATACGATCGTTTAGAGAACGCGTGAACTAGATGATCGTTTAGATGAATAAGATTTTATCGTATAGGCTCTCGCGATCGCTCTTTCACGGTTTCTTTTTGGGCGCGGGCTATCAAAAAATGCATGAATAAATTAATTCTCAAAATGAAAACGATTTTCAAACTTTAACCCGCCGGTTACCTTTACCTTCGCGGCCCCATGTTCCTACGTTCAAACGTGAATTAATTGGTTAATTATTAAATAAATAATTAACTAATTTAACTAATAAATATAATCATATTATATTTATATCTTATAGTTTGATATCATATATCTACTATAGTGTTTTTCCTATACTTGATATAAATCATATTTATATCTAATTTCCTCCAAAATAATGTATCTCATACATTTAGCCAATTATATCATATATAATTAACCAATCCCATTATATCATATATAATTGAACTTTCTCTTGTCAATTTGAACATTTCAAATTAACCCAAACACTGATTCTCGACTTTATCCAAGCTACCCAGGTGACCTATGGACCTGTGGCTCGAAGCTCCAACGGTACGTGAATAGCTGACTAAACTCTTTAGCCACGAGATTCACCATCTGTTAATTGTTAGTGATTCCACTAAAGACCAACAGCTGAACTCTTCTTACCATAGATATATTTCTGTGTCCATTAAATATAACCAATCATGAGTACGATGACCTTTCACAGATGCTCGTAAGTACAACTGGGCCAATTTACCGTTTTGGCCCTGTAGTTACATCTCACTCCTTAAATACCACTGATTCCTCTAATGAACAATACAACATAGTCCAACTATGTGTGAACACATCTCGGGCCAAGAGAAGGTGTGTGGCGCCACATCGTTCAAGCCTCTGAATCAGCCCTTAAAGGAGCCATCTATTTGCTTACCCTTGCCTCGAGGAAGGAGTGAATTCCATCTTGTGTAATTGAGTTCCCAGTTGCCAAATCAGACGAATCCCCAAAATGGTAGATTTGAATCGGCGACTTGGCCATCACACCCATACAAATAAAAGGACCACCCTCAATGGCAAGAGTTCCTAACTCACTCAGGATTGAGGTCATGTTACCTATGGTCATTGTAAAGATGAGAGAATTTGATGATTCATTGTCTTGTAGTAAAAAACGTGTTAGGTCTTTGACGACGTGCTATGCCTTTGCGACAATAATAATATGCGATACTACGTTCTAACTGTATGCGATGATAATGATATGCGTTCGTAGTATGTGTTCGTGTAGTGTGCGCGTGTCACAAGTTTTCTTACGCTGGAACCAAGTATAATTCCAACGCAAGTTTCTCAGAGTGATCTGAGATCAAACATGGGGATTGTGGTGATTAATGTGATACTGATGTGGTATATGCGACCGTGAACAAAAAGAATAATGAATTGATTTGAGAAAAGTAAAATGCGGTAAAGAATAAATTGCGATAAGGAATAGAATGCGATGATAAATAAAGTTCGATAATAAAATAAATTGCAGTGAAAGTTGCGGCAATAAAGTAAATGAATAAACAAATAAATATACAAAGTGAGAACTGGCCGTGAAGATGTGCAAAAGTATCTGATGAATGCTATGGCAAGTCTTGTGAAATGAGTCAGAAAGAGAACGAGTCAAGGGAAAGGGCATCGCAAGTTTGTTAATCTTGTTGAGGACGCAACTAAGGTTTCGCTTTCCTTTGGCTTACACCTTTCAGTGATCAGCCACGTTCCCATATGTCTATGGTGAAACAGGGATGAATGTGGTGTCTGGAAATACTTCTCGCTTTAGTTAATGCATTCTTCCAACCTTCTTTCGAGAGGCAGAATAACATCTTCACTTCTGCTTTCACAGGTGAAGATGCCATCGAGCATGCTTTAACTAAACTCAGCCGATTTCTTCAACAAAGATTAACTTACTCGCTTAATCCTTCCTCTTACCCTGGGGATTAGTTACACATGATGAAGAAAATGGATGATGAATGTATGGTAAAGAACAGAGAGATGATGATGAATACGATAATGATATTAAAATCTAAAGATAAGCATTTGTTATAGATAGTGAATGAAAGATTAGAGATGAACACAGTAGATGAATAGAGAACGAGAACAAATATGGAAAGCGTGTCAATGTCTTGACACAGATCCCGATCGGAGACAATTTTCTTGCCGGCGTATGGTAGGAATGTTGTGGAAAACTTCCCTCTCAGGCTTGTTTTCTAGGTAGAAGTGATCTTTGCACAGAGCTTCTTCTTCGGGAAATGGAAATAATTGCTTGCTTCATAGACTTACCTTTCGATCTTGTCTCGTCTTTCTCCCCGGATTTTCTCTAAGTTGTCTCTTTAGACCAACCTCTTTTCTTTGAATTTGATGTAGCTATTTATAGACCTTGGTACCTTCTTTATCAGTGGCCCCACTCTGAAAAGCTGATTTTTTCTGCCATGACTTGGTGGAAACATCCGCTCTACTTCACATTTAATTTGTCAGAATCCTATAACAGAAAAGCTGTACAATTTCAGAAGTCCTTGCGAATGTGTCGCTCTTTACATCTACGATTGATCGCTGCATGCGGTGTAATTGCTTTGATCTTTTTGTCGATTTTCGCATGTGGTACAAATGCGTTGATTGTTTGCGTCCATGATCGATCATCGCATGCACTGTAATTGTGTTGTTCATTTTTGTTCTCGATTGACCACCGGATGCAATGCGAATGCATTGTTCTTTTTGTCCTCGAGCGATTGTCGCATGCGGTGACCTGTTTCCTGCAAAACAAAGACTTGGACATTCCATTTTTCCATCGCAATGGGGTTAACGGATGTGCTTACGACACTTTGCAATTTTCACATTTCTAAACCAATTTCTATACGGTCGACGTAACTTTTCCTTCTTTTTGCTGCATAATCTAAATAAAACGGTATAAATAACTTGTATTTCTACAAGTTATTAGTCATCCTAGTGAAGTGAAGTCTCTGTCATGAACGGTGTTATATAACGAAACATTAACACTTCGTGGTCAGGTATTATATAAACTATTTGTATAGGACGCCCCCGCACACATGTCCCCAACACGAATGATCAGGATCAGACCATCTGTGGTAAGTCACAACACTTGTGACTATTCTACAAAGCGAGCCGCGTTCATAGCATTGCCAGGATAAGGTTTCCCTCCTATATCCATATACTACAGACCATTTTGGTTATCACTCAAGACATGGTCCACTTGTATGTCACCACATACATGCTTGAGTCACATACAGATAACTAGGGATTTTATGTTTATTGGTTTGTGGTAAAACAAATAAAACAAATAACCAAGCAAAATAACAAGGTGTGAAGTAAATATCATATATTAACAATCACAGGTGTTCGTATATACTGTTTACAAACTACAGGACACGAGACTTTAGGGAATCAACCTCAACAATCTCCCACTTGTCCTAAAGGGAAGGGGGTGTACAAAAAAATAGAGTACAAAACAATAAACTAGGGCACATAAAAGCCCAGTACAATAAAATCTCCCACTTGCCCTAGTTCAGCCGTGGGCTATCCTGTAGACCCATGCTCCGTAGGTGACCCTCAAACACTGTAGCCGTGAGAGCCTTCGTAAATGGGTCAGCAATATTATGCTCCGAAGCGATTTGTGTGACGATCACGTCCCCTCGATACACTATCTCGTGGATCAAATGATACTTCCACTCTATGTGTTTACCGCGCCGATGACTCCTTGGCTCCTTGGAGTTTGCCACTACCCCACTATTATCACAATAGAGGGTAATAGGCCTAGACATATCTGGAACAACTTCCAGGTCAGTCAAGAACTTCCTAAGCCAGACGGCTGATAACTTATAGAAATACAAGTTATTTATACTGCCTTATCTAGATATTGCGGCCAAAAGAGAATAAATATGCGTCAATTGTATGAAAATTAGCTTTAAAATACAATAATTATGAATTATCGCAATTACACCCACTAACATCATTAAGATGGAAGAAAAGGAGATTTCTACTCTGTTTTGCAGGAAACCAAGTCACCGCTTGCACTCAAGGCTCAAGAGAAATTGATCAACGCATCTCTGTCACATTGCGCCCGTCAATCAACAATGAAAAGACGATTAATGCAATGATGGCGCAATGTGACAGTCGATCCAGAGCTAACTTTCAACCGCTTGCGGTAATGAAAACAAACATCGCATGCGAACTCACGATTGAAAGATGCAGTTGAGCAACGCAAAAGCGGAGGATGGAGACACGTGTACAACTAATGGTTGTGCAGAATTGATGGTCTGATTGCATAATAGAAGGAATAATTACTCCTCCATATTTGGGATTACCATAACAACAAGTGGGGACAACAAGGCCGGAGTCAAAGATCCTCTCCTATAAATACCTCATAGATTTCAGAGAAAAAGATATGCTACTGGATACGAGGCTAATTGCTGCTAAAGTGTTGAGAGAAAAGGCTGAGCTGAGTGCTTAACTGAAGAAATCCGGGAAGAAGACGAGACAAGGCCGAGAGGTGAGTCTCAGTTCTATTCTGTCAAATACCCACCGAGAAGCTCTGTGCTGAGAACCCTGCTATCGCTTGAGAAAGCCTGAGAGGGAAGCTCATCCATCCATCTGATCCATTCAATCCGGCAAGTAGATCTCCACCCGAATCGGTGCCAAAACATTGGCGCTTGTTTATATCTATTCTATCTCTTTACATCATTGTATTTCACTTTCTTTATCTCTTCATTCACACACCATGTATCAAATGCTTAACAGATATTTTAAATGTTTCGATTGCTTTCATATTCCATTTTCTGTCTACTTCTGTTCCTCCGTTAATCACTTTCTCCATGATGTCTTCTTAATCCCCTGGTAGTTAATATGAATTAAATGAGTACTTAATTTGTGTAAAGAGATAACTGCGTTTAGCTAAGGCATGCTAGACGGCATCTTCACCTGTGAGAGCAGAAGTGAAGATGCCATTCTGATTTATCGAGAGAAGGTTAAAAGAATGCGTTAACTAAAGCGAGTAGTACTTTGAGACATGGAAGCAACCTTGCGTTCATTACATTCGTCTCTGTTTCACCATAGACATGTGGGAGCGTGGTCGATCATTGAAAGGTGTACGCCAAGAGAAAAGCGGAACCGTACTTATAACTTCAACACAATTAAGAAACTTGCGCTGTTTATATTAGTTATCTTCCTCTTTCTTTTTATACATAAGACTTGCCACCGCATTCCATGTTCTTTGCATAACATTCACAGCCAGCCTAGACCCCAGCATCTTGTATCATGAAGCCTATATCCTGTATCATCTAGCTTAGGTTTACTGTACTTATTTTATTATCGCATTTTTACTGCTTTCCTTTACTTTATCGCAATTTTATATACTTGTACAAAACACTCTTTAAAGATTGAAAAACCTTGTCGCATATATCATGAAATACCACAAAAACCTCAAACAGTCCCTGTGTTCGACCTCAGATCAAACTGAGAAACTTGCGGTGGAATTACACTTGGTTCCAACGTAAGGAAACTTGTGACAATGCAAGGCATACTACAAGAACATTCATAATTAACACATAACTAGAAGTAGTATCGCATCATTTCGCGCATAGGATAGCATATCTTTTAGCATAAATTCCAATGTCAATAAGTTTATGGCACCGTTGCCGAGGAACTGGTAACGGGGACATGAGCTTGTACATCGCATTGCATCATCATTCTATGACTCTATATCTCTAGCGTGCATAAGGTTTATGGTGTCGTTGACGGGGAACTGGTAACGGGGACATGAGCTTGTACATCGCATTGCATCATCATTCTATGACTCTATATCTCTAGCGTGCATCAAGTTTATGGCGTCGTTGCCGGGGATTTAGGGGCACCATCAGACCTTGAAGATATGTGGTAAGAAAGTTGAAGTACTCTTGATTATGCTCCGGAATCAGTCTTTGGTGCATATGGACTTTATAAATGTTGCACTGCATGTTGATCAGTGCCTCTCTTTATGTGGCAGCACTGCGTTGAATATCATCAATCTACTCCATTACCACTTCAAATCTTTGGTTGAAGAAGTGTTGTTGTTGAGAGAAAAGTTGTTGTTGTTGGGAGAAGAGGGATCTCATTTCTGCTAACTCAGCAGCCATGGAGGTGATTGGTTAATAGTTTATTGTTTGAGCATGTTTGTGGTATTTTGCAGGACAGATCTCTTTGTACTGGCTGTTCAACGCGAAGAGTAGTCTGATGGCTTAGGAATGTTGGAGGGATCCAGAGATTCTAAGTGGACCCAGAGATCAAGTGTATTATTCGCGCATAAGCACATCAGGGCCGAATCAAGTGGTGAAGGAGTATGACTAATAATAACAAAGCTTCTGCAGGGAATCAAAGGGAAAATAGGCCAGAGCAAGATTCCATATTTCTAGCTATTGACCGCAACGTTCCAATGAGAGACTATGCGGTGACATTGAGAAGTGGCAAAACAACAACCCCTATGCCATCAGTACCAGATGCGACAACGACACCAGTAGATCTAACGGTTGATGATGACCAATCAACTAAAAGTGGAAAAAGTACCAGTTCAGACTCAAGTTCACCTACAAAAGGTGAAGCTCCTCAAGAATTGAATTCTCAATCGACGCAACATCCAGCTACACATTAACAGCCAACTAAACAAGAAGAAAGGTGGGATCCTCCACCTTTTCTGTCTAGGCTGAAGAAGAAGGATGATAGCAAACAAGTTCAGAGGTTTTTGGACGTTCTTCGATAGCTACACATTAACATTCCCTTAATAGAAGCACTTGAGCAAATGCCGAGTTATGTAAAATTTCTCAAGGATATCCTTGCCAATAAAAGAAAGATTGGGGAAAATGAAACAGTTGCGTTAACGTATGAATACAAAGCACTATTTCAGAACAATATCCCCACTAAAATGAAGGATCCTGGGAGTTTCACATTGCCCTGCACAATAAGGGGAAAAAGGTCGGGAACGCGCTGTGCGATTTAGGGGCGAGCATAAATTTAATGCCCTTATCGATCTTTAAAAAGCTGGATATCGACAACGTAAGACCAACGACGATCACATTATAGTTGGCCGATAGATCAATAATGCATCCTGAGGGCAAGATAGAGGATGTACTCGTGCAAGTGGACAAGTTTATCTTCCCGACGGACTTTATTATATTGGATTACGAAGCTGACAGGGAAGTGCCTATCATCTTGGGTCGCCATCCTAGCAATAGGGCGTAGTAGTGATCGATGTGCAAAGAGGAGAACTGGCCATTCAAGGTCGACGATCAGGAAGTAAAGTTCAACGTTTTCAATGCATTGAAGTACCCAAATATCTGAAAAATTGCCAGTATATTGAAGAACTGCGGGAAGAACCGTGGCACGAGCCCCTAAAGGAGCTGGAGGAAGAAAGTTTTGAAATCGGCGCAATATTGGAGGAGGACTGCGTTGCAAATTTATGTGGAAGCAAACTTTGAAACCACACAAGTTGTTTTGAACGAACTTCACAGTGCATTAAGCCATCTCTGGAAGAACCATCTGTGCTAGAGTTAAAGTCGTTGCCCAAGCACCTTAAGTATGCTTACTTAGAAAGTAACGACACCGTTACCGGTTTATCATTTCCGCATCGCTGAGTAAGGAAAAAGAAGATGCGCTCATACAGATCCTAAAGAGTAATGTAAAGGCCTTAGGATGGACCTTGGCAGACATTCAAGGAATCAGTCCTTCATATTGTATGCATAAGATTCGTCTGGAAGAAGGAAAGACTGGATCAGTAGAAAGGCAACATCGCTTGAGCCCTGCCATGAGGGAGTCGTGAAGAAGGAAATAGTGAAGTGGTTGGACGTAGGTGTCATCTACCGATATCTGATAGTAGCTAGGTGAGCCTGGTGCAGTGTGTTCCGAAGAAGGGGGGATGACAGTCATCACTAATGACAAGAATGAATTAATTTCCACAAGAACGACTATGGGATGGAGAATTTGTAGGATTATCGCAAGCTGAATTTGGCCATTAAAAAGGACCATTTCCCACTCCCGTTCATTGATCAGATGTTTAGACAGACTCACGGGGAATGAATTCTTCTATTTTCTTGATGGCTATTTAGGGTACAACCAAGTAGCAATCGCCGCCGGAGGACCAAGATAAGACAACTTTTACATGCCCCTTTGGCACATTCGCATTTCGTTGCATGCCATTTGGACTCTTGTAATTGATAACTTGTAGAAATACAAGTTATTTATGCCACCTTATCTAGATATTGTGGCCAAAAGTTTGAATTATGCACACAATTGTATGAAAATTAGCCTAGTATTCAATAATTATAAATGTTTGCGATTACACCCACTAACACCAAAAGGATGGAAGCGAACTTTACTCTATTTTGCAGGAGACCAAGTCACCGCTTGCGCTCAAGACTCACGAGAGACTAATCAACACATCTCTGTCACATTGCGCCCGTCAAACAACAATGAAGAGACGATTACAGCAATGATGACGCAATGCGACAGTCGATCCAAGAGCTGTGCTTCAACTGCATGCAGTAATAAAAGCAACCACCGCATGCGAACCTATGATAGAAAGATGCAGTTGAGCAATGCAAGAGCGGAGGATTGAGACACGTATATAACTAACGGTTGTACAAAATTGACGGTCTGATTGCATAACAGAAGGAATAATATCCCTCCATCTTCAAAATTACCATAACCATGAGTGGGGACCACAAGGCCAGAGTCAAAGATCTACACCTATAAATACCCCATTGATTTTAGAAAAAAGGGATGCTACTTGATACGGGGCTAAGTGCTGCTAGATTATAGAGAAAAGGCTGAGCTGAGTGCTTAAGAGAAGAAATCTGGGAAGGAGACAAGATAAGGTCGAGAGGTGAATCTCAAATCCAACCTGCCATACACCCGATCGGAAGCTCTGTGCAAAGATCCCTGCTACCGGTAGAGCAAACCTGAGAGGGAAGCTTTTCCTACCATCAAATCCATCCTATCCGGCAAGCAAATCTCCATTAAATCTGTGCCAAGACATTGGCACTTGTTTGTATCTGTTCTATCTCTCTTTCATTGTGTATTTCATGGTTTCTTTATCTCTTCATTCACACACCATGTATCAAGCGCTTAATAGAAATATTAAATGTTTCGATAGATTCCATTTACCATTTTCTGTCTATTTCTGTTTACCCATCAATCACTTTCTCCATGATATCTTCTTAATCCCCTGATGAGCAATATGAATCACTAAGAGCTTAATCTGTATTAAAGATATAAAATACGTTTAGCTAAAGCATGCTAGACGACATCTTCACCTGTGAGAGCAGAAGTGAAGGTGTCATTCTGATCTATCGAGAGAAGGTCAGAAGAATGCGTTAACTAAAGCGAGTAGTACTTCCAGACATGGAAGCAACCTTGCGTTCATTACATTAGTCTCTATTTCACCATAGACATGTGGGAGCACGACCGATCACTGAGAGGTGTACGCAAAGAGAAGAGCGGAACAATATTTGTACCTTCAATCCAATTAAGAACTTGTGTTGTTTGTATTATTTGTCTTTCTCTTTCTATTCTATTCATAAGACTTGTCGCCGCATCCCATGTCTTTGCATAACTTTCACAGCCAGCCTTAATCCCAGCATCTTATACATGAAATATGTATCTTGTATCATCTAGCTTAGATTTACTGTAATTTTGTGTTTTTATCGCATCTTTACTGCTTTCCTTTATTTTATTGCAATTTATATACTTGTATAAACATACTTTTAAAGATTGAAAACCTGGTCGCATGTATCATGTACACACCACAATAACCTAAACCATTCCTCGTGTTCGACCTCGATCACACCAAGAAACTTGTGGTGGAATTACACTTGGTTCCATCGGAAGGAAACTTGTGACAACGCATGGCATACTACATGAACATCCATAATTAACGCATAACCAGAAGTAGTATCGCATCATCGTGAGCAATTTATATGATCAATCCAATGCCGTTACAAGTTTATGGCACCGTTTCCGGGGAACGGTTAACGATTAATGTTGAATATTTTCATGTTATATGCAGGACAGATCTCTTTGTACTGACTGTTCAACGCGGAGAGCAACCTGACGACTTAGGGGTGCTGAGGTGATCTGGTAACTCTAAATAGACCTAGAGATCAAGTGTATTCTTCGCGTAGAGTTCATTAGGGCTGAATTAATTGGTGAAGAAATATGGCTGATGAGAATATGGCACCTACTGGAAACCAGAGGGGAGATTTGCCAGTGCAAGATCCTGTTTTTCTTGCTGCTGACCAGAACATCCCTATGAGGGAATATGCAGTGCCAGATTTCTATAATTTTTCACCAGGGATTTCAAGACCAGTAGTTGAGGGGAATGCAAGCTTTGAAATAAAACCTATCATGCTTCAAATGATTCAGAATGTGGGACAATTCGGAGGATTACAGGGAGAAGACCCACATACACATTTGACTAATTTTGCAGACATGTGTAGTGCATTCTCCATGCCTGGTGTAACTCAAGAAAGTCTTAAACTGTATCTATTCCCATACACATTGTGGGATGAAGCAAAGAGATGGGCTCAAGCATTAGAGCCAGGTCAAATTCATGGATGGGAGCAGTTGATTGATAGGTTCATGAACAGATTCTTCCCTCCGTCTGTGAACATAAAGAGGCGGAGGGAGGTTTTGAATTTCGAGCAAAAGGGTTATGAAACCCTAAGCACTGCTTGGGTGCGATTCCGGCAGTTAGTAAAGAACTGTCCACATATCGGGATTCCTGATAGTATTTTGATGGAAACCTTTTACAATGTCCTGGAACCATCAACGCAAGCAGTTGCCGACTCCTCCGCAGAGGGAGGATTAATGAATAAGTCATATACGGAAGCAAAGAACATATTGGATCGCATATCGCGACATTTTGATGAATGGATTGATACTAGGCTTGAGGTAAGATGTCTGGAGCCAGAAAAAGTAGAAAGGGCCGATGTGCCAACGGAAACAATGAGCACATTGGTCGAGCAAATAACCATAATGACATCGCTCCTCCAGACGGTGGCTAATTAGCAGAGAACTCTTTCCCAAGGAACAGCGCAAGTTAATGCGGTGACTCATACGGCCGCTATGGATTGCACTCAATGGAAAGAGGTACATCCAGTAGACGTCTGCCCATGGAATCAACAACCCGTATATGCTATGTATGATGAAGTACTAGGCAACAACTACAACCCTGGTTGGGGGGGTCACCCAGTTTTTGGTTTGAATGAGAATCTCAATCAGAAGGGCCCTGGTTACTATCAATTTAGTTATCAAAATGATCGAGGCAACCCTCTGGTTTTCACTAATCCGAACTGTAACCCTAGTAATTCTCAAGGTACGCCTTACTGTGACCAACTGTTCGCATATGATACCCCTTGTAGTATCTCGTCTCTGGAGACATCATTAAAGCATTATATTGAAAAGAGCATTATATATCTATTAAGTGTTTGATACATAGTGTAGAAATACAAGTTATTTAGACCGCCTTATCTAGATATTACGGTCAAAAGAGAATAAATATGCGTCAATTGTATGAAAATTAGCTTCGAAATACAATAATTATGAATTATCGCAGTTACACCCACTAACATCTTTAAGATGGAAGGAATAATATCCCTCCATCTTCGGAATTTCCATAACAACAAGTGGGGACCACAAGACCGGAGTCAAATATCCTCACCTATAAATACCCCATAGATTTCAGAGAAAAGATATACTACTAGATACGGGGCTAATTGCTGCAAAAGTGTTGTGAGAAAAGGCTGATCTGAGTGCTTAACTGAAGAAATCCGGGAAGAAGACGAGACAAGCCTGAGAGGTGAGTCTCAATTCTATTCTGCTAATACCCGTCAAGAAGCTCTATGCTGAGAACCACCCTGCTATCGGTTGAGTAAGCCTGAGAGGGAAGCTCATCCATCCCTCTGATCCATCCAATCCGACAAGTAGATCTCCACTCGAATCGGTGCCAAGACATTGCCGCTTGTTTGTATCTGTTCTATCTCTTTTCATCATTGTATTTCACTTTCTTTATCTCTTCGTTCACACACCATGTATCAAACGCTTAATATATATATTAAATGTTTCGATTGCTTTCATATTCCATTTTTTGTCTATTTCCGTTCCTCCGTGAATCACTTTCTCCATGATGTCTTCTTAATCCTCTGGTAGTTAATATGAATTAAACGAGTACTCAACTTGTGTTAAAGAGATAACTGCGTTTAGCTAAAGAATGCTAGACGGCATCTTCACCTGTGAGAGCAGAAGTGAAGACTCCATTCTGATCTATCGAGAGAAGGTTAGAAGAATGCGTTAACTAAAGCAAGTAGTACTTCTAGACATGGAAGCAGCCTTGCATTCATTACGTTCATCTCTGATTCATCACAGACATGTGGGAGCGCGACCGATCACTGAAAGGTGTACGCTAAGAAAAAAGTAGAACCGTACTTATAACTTCAACGCAATTAAGAAACTTGCGCTTTTTATATTAGTTATCTTTCGCTTTCTGTTTGTACATAAAACTTGTCGCCGCATTCCATGTTCTTTGCATAACCTTCACAGCCAGCCTGGACCCCAGCATCTTGTATCATGAAGCCTGTATCTTGTATCATCTAGCTTAGGTTTATTGTACTTATTTTATTATCGGGGGTCTGCAAGGTGAAGACCCACACACCCATTTGACCAGCTTTGTCTAAATGTGCGGCAAATTTTCCTTACCTAGCATAACCCCAGAGAGTATTAGACTATATTTGTTTCGTTACACCTTGAGGGATGAGGCTAAGAGGTAGGCTCACTCACTGGAGCCAAATGAGATCACTTCATGGGACCAATTGGTGGAGCGGTTTATGAAGAAGTTCTTTGCACCTGCCGTCAATGCAAGGCGGTGAAAGGATATGTTGAACTTCGAGCAGATGGAGAATGAGACCCTAAGCACTGCCTGGGTGCGATTTAGGAGACTGGTGAAAAACTGCCTGCATATTGGGATCTCTAATTGCGTCTTGATGGAAACTTTTTATAACGGCCTGAACCGAGCAACACAGGCTGTTGCTGTTGCGCCTCCAGCGGACCAGCAGTTTATGGACAAAACAATACACAAGGAGCAAATCATCTCGACGACAATCTCGGAAATTATGGAGGACTGGATCGACGATGATATAGAGGCCGAGTCGCCAAAGAGAAGTAAAAAATGAAAACAGCCATTTGTCCCTGTGGAGACAATGTCCACGTTGCCGCTCAGATGGCTGCGAAAGAACCCTCGACCTTCAGTCCCGTTAATGGCGCAGTTAACCAAGGAAGCCATTGCTTAACAATCAGCACAACCTGATTGTATCGGCTTAAAGTGCACAATAGTACATTAATGTTGTGATAAGGGGCTCATGGAGCTGACATGTACCTATTTGACTCTTCAGCAAGTATTGCGACCACCCAAACAGACCCCGTCAGCAACAACCTATAATCCGGCTGGAGGAGCCCATCCTAACTTCGGTTGGGAGGCAATCCCAGCAACCAAGGCCGGGCCAAGTTAACCATCTTAAGGGGGCAGTAAAGGGAATCCTCCTTTACACCAACAATCAAGGGCAACCAAGGCAAACCAATACAACCAGCGGAGATCATCATCATCAATACCACCTCGGGAAGCTCATTGGAGACCACTGTTAAGCAATACATGGATAAAAACGATGCCAGTGATGCAAGTGCAAGGTTGTCCTAAATAAGGAGAGTCTGGAGAATCCAAGGGGCCAACTTGGCCTCTAACTGAGATAGTCAGCACCGGAAACGTGCCCTCAGAATTCAGCAGACACCTCAGATCTACAGAAGAGGAGCAAATGTCCTTCGCGACATTGGGCACGGCAAGTTTGATCGCTGCGGAAGAAATGGATTGCGATACACTCATAGACAAATGCAAAATTTCATCCAATCTCAATACTATGTTTAATGCTTTCTTAAATTTCTGTCTATTTGAATTCTGAATTTTGTCTTTGATTCCGCATTTAATTTATTCTTGACTTCATGAATTTATATCCTCATTTATTTCTTTGCATTTAATGCTGTCTCATCTTTAATTCTTTGTGTTTTTATGTAATTAATGCGTTGAGCTTTAAATGGTGAATGATTGAGTAATAAAGAGAAAATTTATTGTCGCAAGTCATAACAACTTGCATTGATGAAAAAAATAATAAAAATAAAATAAAAATAATGAAACGATTAACAACAAGTATGCAAGGCGATAATGGACGCATCTCAAACTAATAAGAGATGCTTTGCGTTCATCTAACTCAACTATATTGAGTTGAGGGGTGTGTTGCGCTCGTATATGTCCTTTGCCCGTTCTTAGCTAAATGCACTATGTTGAGGTATCTTCCAGAAATCCGTTTAGTAAAGGGGTGTGTTGCGGAGATATATGCGTTGTTGCCCATCCTCAGCAAAAATGCATTTGCGTTGGTGAGCACAATGCTTAATCTTTATCTTGCGTCCATTTGAATTAAATATTAAAGAAAATTCCTTTTGTAATTTGGGTGAAGTCCAATCGTTTCGTATTCCCAAGCAATTATGATCCGGTAGATGAAAAGATAGCTTTATCTAAAATTCCATAAATGAGGGATGTGGAACAACGCGTCTTTTAAGCTACTCGAGGCCTGTCACCGCAAAAATCGCATTGGGACCGCTGTGGCCCAACCTATAAATAGAGCCCCTTCCCTTGTTGTGAAACTTTACCTCATTTTGCAAATCAGAAACCCTAGCGCCTTGCATCTAGACCTTTCTTCTTCCCAAGCATTCCAGCATGTTACCAGTCCTCTTAAGTTCGTATCCATGGTTGATCAAACTCCCAACCAATCTGCTTCACCAAACACCCCTGACCAAGTAGCCATGTGAGAGGCAGCATTTTTGGCTGCCAGTCGCAGACTTGCCGCCCAAGCCCACACTGTCCCCAGACTTGCCATGAGAGCCCGGAGAAACCCTCTGGCCGTTAGGCCTTCTCTGTTCAAAAGAGAAGAAAACACTGGGAGCATTCTGTTCGAACACCTGCCGTCTCGACTGAGAGTGAAAGGAAGAGACGTGACGATACGAATGTGTTTGGCAATATTCTGAGTACCTTGGAGCTAGGAGGTGGACTGCCTGAGGCTAGGGTTGTAAATCAACCACTGCCTACGGAGGAGGAGACGGTGGTGGTAGCGGATAGAGTAGTGGTGGCAGAGGCAGTGGCGACTAAAGAAGAAACGGGAAAAGGTGTTCTGGCCCCATAGATTCTTGAGGAGATTGCCAACGCAGAAGCCTATGACGGACCTCCAAGAAGAGAAGAAGAAGAGATTGCGATGGAGGAGGCCAAGAAGGCTGAAGTTGCATTACAAGCCTCTGAAGTTGCGTTGGAGGAGGTTGCAGGAGAGGCGTAACCAGAAGTTGCTAAAGAGAAAAAGAAGAAGAAGAACAAGGGAAAGAAGGCTGGGGAGGCTGAATCTTCCCATCATCGCAAAAAAAAGAAGAATAAAGAGAAAAAGAATGATGATGAAGATGAGAAGGCCAGAAAGGAAAGAAAGAAGTAGGAGAAAGAAGAAAAGAAAATGCGCCAGCGTGAAAAGAGGCGCCTGAGAAAAGAAGCGGAAGCAAGACAAAGGGCTGCGAGCCCAGAGATAGATGGAGAATTAACCTCCGTAAGGGAGGATAAGGGGGAAAAGGCATAGTTGATGGAACCGGTGCAACCCGAAACAACGTAAATGGTTGCGACCGATGAAGGAGAAGAAACAGAGGAAACCCCCCTAATGTGGCGTCGCAGGGAGAATGTGTCGCAAGGGTCCACTATTGACCCTTAGAGATTAATGTTGGCATTGGAAGAGAAAGAGAGAAAAAGAAAAGAAGAGGAGGAGAAGCAAGAAAAGATGGAGAGGGGCAAGCTCATCATTGCAGAGGGGAATAAAAGAAGAAGATTGGAGTTTGAAGAAATGTGAAGCAACAATGAGCTTGTGAGACT
>NC_052349.1:699563-700801 GCF_009727055.1 Benincasa hispida | reverse complement strand
AAGGGCCATGCGTTGGTGAAAGGAGAAGAAGATACATTGGGTTGTGCTGATGCAAAGATTGCGTTGATGGTGTAAGGAAGCGACACTTGGTCATGCGGCCAAGTAGAAGGTGTCGGCCATGGAGCAATCTTGGACGCCTATAAATAGGACTAAAGACTTCATTCTTCAGATCACAAATCAAAATACATTTAAGAAGAGTGGGAAAGTTGAGGAAACCTTGCGTTAGAGCAAAATCCATGCGTTGGACATAGAAGTTCAAAGAGGACGCATTGGACAGTGAAGTCTGGAAAGTAGCATCAAATTGGAACAAGGAGTTCTCCCAGAATACTCGTGAGTTTGATGTGATTTCAAATCCATATGAAAGCTAAAAGAGTTTAGTTTTCATGGTGGGGCCTCCGGAGAAGAAGCTCCAAGGAATTGGGCTGGAGAATGAAGAAAAGACAGAAGAGTCGAGCTATCGGGTAAGCTAGGTCAGTCTTAGTTTTTTTATGATTCCGGACAAATCACGAGAATTTATGAGCTAAGATTTTATGGTAAGCTTCCTGAGATAGTTGAGAACATGTTTGCAGAAGAAAGTATCTTAAAATAAGGTCTGGAACTATGAGTAATCTAAGCTGATATTTGAATCTGGAATTAAGGATTCAAAAGGGAAACCAAGGAAACCTAAGGAACTTCGGAAAGGAAAGTTCCTAACCAACCAAGGTGAGTGGTTATTGTGTGTTGTATTGTGGATGTGAATTCTATATATAGGTAAATATATATAGGGGATAATGTTAAATTAGGGATATGTGTTTATTTGATTACTATGCTTGTTAAGATATTGCTTCTATGTTTGTGTTGGAAACTGAAATTGTACCCAGGATATATAGTTAGCATGCTTGAAAAGGTACTTGGCGGGAAAATATAGTTGGCTTCGATCAGCGGGAAATTATAGTCGGTGATGACCGACGGGAAATATAGTCAAGTTACCTAAGCATAGCTAGCGGGAAAATAGTCGATGTGCACATTGGTGGGATAATAGGGTACAGGGAAAGTTTCTACAGGAATTGTTGTTGTCTTAGTATACGTGTGAAAGTACTAGGGATGTTTATATTATGTGATAACCAGCGGTCAAGCTGGGGTTAGTTGTTTTAACCAGTGGTCGAGCTGGGGATTGTCCAGCAGTTGGGCTGGAAAATATTAATGAACTTGTGGTAATGTTCTTTTTGACTACGCATTGCTTTCCCAAAATTATATTT
>NC_052349.1:697473-698608 GCF_009727055.1 Benincasa hispida | reverse complement strand
CCTCATCAACATCAAAATTTTGAGGCTGCTCCTCAAAGAGTCCCCACATTGCCCCGAACTGCCAGCAAAAGGGCCTGCGATCGATTTGAATGCGCCACAAGAACTAAGGCCCAAGAGACAACGAAGAGAAGACAAGGGAAAAGAGAAGGTCCTGGAGTCATCAACGCAAGATCCAGTACCTATGGACCCTCTTCCCTTAGTTATTCGACCTCCAAGCCCTCCGAGCCCACCAGCGCAACCCTTTTCCCTTCTTCACGAACATTTTACCAATATTCTCCTTGTCCCAACCTTCTCACTTGTTTACCCAGCAACCCCACCTTCACCATCAACATCATCACCGCAACCCACCATTCCACCATTGCAAGTTGATGACCCACACGATTTGGGTGAAGGCACGTCTGCCCAACCCCAAAACGATGCTGGCGAGATATCATAGGCACAACCCTCCATCACCTCCATGGCTATTGAGTTAGAAGAAATGAGATCCCTCTTCTCCTAACAACAACAACTTTTCTCTCAACAAAAACACTTCATCAACCAAAGATTTGAAGTGGTAATGGAGCGAATTGATGATATTCAACGCAGTGCTGCCACATCAAGAGAGGCACTGATCAACATGTAGTGCAACATTTATAAAGTCCATATGCACTAGAGAATGATTGCAGAGCATAATCAAGAGTACTTCAACTTTCTCATCGCATATCTTCATGGTCCGATCGTGCCCTTACATCTCCGACAACACTTAAATTTTGAAGAAGCGCCTCCTGCACCACCTCAAAATCCGCCTCCAGACCCGCCAGCCTGTCAGCAATAATCCTCCTATATTTTTCTCTTCTATGCGACCATTATGTATTCTTTTAAATTCATTTATTCTTTTATGAGTTAATCAATTCTTTGATTCTTGTACAGGCACAAATTTTTGTATTACGCTAATTTGTAATTAATTGTATATTTGTTAATATTCAATACAATGAGTACATATTCACTCCATTTTTGCCTGTGCCTTTTTCTTTATCATCCTTTGTCAATATTTGCGATATTCTCAATCTTTTAATTTTGTGTTCATTATTGTGTTACTATGATGTAATATATGTTTAAACTTAGAAACATTTCCCATACTTCATAAATTCTGTCT
>NC_052349.1:691934-697288 GCF_009727055.1 Benincasa hispida | reverse complement strand
ATAAAAAATAATAATAATAAAATAATAATTTTTTTTTAAAAAAAAATTCATACAAATCTCCAATGTCAGTGCAAGGGAAACCCTTAAAAATGTTCCCAACCTGATAAGAGTTTAGTTGTGAAAGGAGCCTGCTCGTAGTTAGATGTTCGTATGACACCCATAGAAGCAAGCCAAAATGAAGGTGGGTTTCCAAGAACAACGCAATATGAAATAGAAAAAGAAAAGAAAAATAAATGCAAGAGACAACTCCTCTGAATATCATGAGTTAAAGTTGAAATTGGCACACAACCGTAGTTGGATGTTCGCATGACACCTGTGGGGACAAGCCAAAACGAAGAGTGTAACCATGACCAACAGTCTCTAAATAAATGACGCAAACGTTTTGACCACCGCATATAGATACATCGAGTTGTTTTGACAAGAAGAGAAAAACATTCTATTTTGAAAAATTAGAAAAGCATTTTTTAGCAGAAATTTGTTATATAGAAAAATAAAGTAGGGATTTGTTAAGAATTAGCAAGAATAGAAGGAAATTGCGATGTCAAGTAATGTGCCTAAGTGTAACATTACGAGCAACCAATTGTCGCAAAAATATAGGATAGGAATTGAGCATGATTGCCTAAGTAGAAGATATGCTTGAGGAAAAGCATATATCTAAATTTGGGAGTGTGGTAACTTGTAGAAATACAAGTTATTTAGACTGCCTTATCTAGATATTGTGGTCAAAAGAGAATAAATATGCATCAATTGTATGAAAATTAGCTTCAAAATACAATAATTATGAATTATCGCAGTTACACCCACTAACATCTTTAAGATGGAAGGGAAGGAGAATTTTACTCTGTTTTGCAGGAAACCGAGTCACCGCTTGCACTCAAGGCTCAAGAGAAACTGATCAACGCATCTCTGTCACATTGTGCCCTTCAATGAACAATGAAGAGACGATTAACCCAATTACAGCGCAATGCGATAGTCGATCCAGAGCTGACTTTCAACTGCATGCGGTAATAAAAATAAACACCGCATGCGAACTCACGATCGAAAGATGTAGCTAAGCATCGCAAAAGCGGAGGATTAAGACACGTGTACAATTAACGGTTGTGCAGAATTGATGGTCTGATTGCATAAAAGAAGGAATAATATCCGTCCATCTTCGAAATTTCCATAACAAAAAGTTGGGACCACAAGGCCAGAGTCAAAGATCCTCACCTATAAATACCCCATAGATTTCAGAAAAAACTTATGCTACTAGATACGGGGCTAAGTGCTGCTAAAGTGTTGAGAGAAAAGGCTGAGCTGGGTGCTTAATTGAAGAAATCCGAGAAGAAGACGAGACAAGGCCGAGAGGTGAGTCTCAGTTCATACCCGCCAAGAAGCTCTGTGCTGAGAACCCTACTACCGGTTAAGCAAGCCTGAGAGGGAAGCTCATCCATCCATCTGATCCATCCAATCCGGCAAGCAAATCTCTACTCGAATCAGTGCCAAGATGTTGGCGCTTGTTTGTATTTTTTCTATCTCTTTTCATCATTGTATTTCACTTTCTTTATCTCTTCATTCACACACCATGTATCAAATGCTTAATAGATATATTAAATGTTTCAATTGCTTTCATATTCCATTTTCTGTCTACTTCCGTTCCTCCGTGAATCACTTTCTCCATGATGTCTTCTTAATCCCCTGGTAGTTAATATGAATTAAACGAGTACTTAACTTGTGTTAAAGAGATAACTGCGTTTAGCTAAAGCATGCTAGACGACATCTTCACATGTGAGAGCAGAAGTGAAGATGCCATTCTGATCTATGGAGAGAAGGTTAGAAGAATGCATTAACTAAAGCGAGTATTACTTCCAGACATGAAAGCAACCTTGCGTTTATTACGTTAATCTCTGATTCACCACAGACATATGGGAGTGAGACCGATCACTAAAAGGTGTACGCTAAGAGAAAAGTAGAACCATACTTATAACTTCAACACAATTAAGAAACTTGCGTTGTTTATATTAGTTATCTTTCGCTTTCTGTTTGTACATAAGACTTGCCGCCACATTCCATGTTCTTTGCATAACCTTCACAGCCAGCCTGGACCCCAGTATCTTGTATCATGAAGCCTGTATCTTCTATTATCTAGCTTAGGTTTACTGTACTTATTTTATTATCGTATTTTACTGCTTTCCTTTACTTTACCGTAATTTTATATACTTGTACAAAACATTCTTTAATGATTGAAAAACCTGGTCGCATATACCACGAACATACCACAATAACCTTAAATAATCCCTGTGTTTGACCTCGGATCACACCGAGAAACTTGTGGTGGAATTACACTTGGTTCCAACGTAAGGAAACTTGTAACAACGCAAGGCATACTACAAAAATATCCATAATTAACGCATATCTAGAAGTAGTATCGCATATTTTTCCACATGCTTAAAGGTATAAATTCTAAGTTACACTTGCGCTCAAGGCTCAAGAGAAACTGATCAACGCATCTCTGTCACATTGCGCCCGTCAATCAACAATGAAAAGAATATTAACGCAATGACGGCGCAATGCGATAGTCTATCCAGAGCTGTCTTTCAACCGCATGCGGTAATAAAAACAAACACCGCATGTGAACTCACGATATCGAAAGATGCAGGCTGAGCAATGCAAAAGCGGAGGATGAGACACGTGTACAACTAACGGTTGTGCAGAATTGACAGTCTGATTCCATAACAGAAGGAATAATTATTCCTCCATCTTTGGGCTTACCATAACAACAAGTGGGGACCACAAGGCGGAGTCAAAGATCCTCACCTATAAATACCCTATAGATTTCAGAGAAAAGATATGCTACTTGATACGAGGCTAATTGCTGCTAAAGTGTTGAGAGAAAAGGCTGAGCTGATGCTTAACTGAAGAAATCTGGGAAGAAACGAGACAAGGTCGATTCTATTCTGTCAAATACCCACCGAGAAGCTCTGTGCTGAGAACCCTGTTACCGGTTGAGCAAGCCTGAGAGGGAAGCTCATCCATCCATCTGATCCATACAATACGGCAACAGATCTCCACCCGAATCGGTGCCAAGACGTTGGTGCTTGTTTGTATCTGTTCTATCTCTTTTCATCATTGTATTTCACTTTTTTTCTTATCTCTCGCATTTCTCTCACACACCTGTATCAAACGCTTAATAGATATATAAATGTTTCGATTGCTTTCATATTCCATTTTCTGTCTACATCTGTTCCTCTGTTAATCACTTTCTCCATGATGTCTTCTTAATCCCCTGGTAGTTAATATGAATTAAACGAGTACTTAACTTGTGTAAAGAGATAACTTCGTTTAGCTAAGGCATGCTAGACGGCATCTTCACTTGTGAGAGCAGAAGTGAAGATGCCATTCTGATCTATCGAGAGAAGGTTAGAAAATGCATTAACTAAAGTGAGTAGTACTTCCAGACATGAAAGCAACCTTACGTTCATTACGTTCGTCTCTTCAGTCACAACACATTGTGGAGCGCGGCCAATCACTGAAAGGTGTACGCCAAGAGAAAAGCGGAACCGTACTTATAACTTCAACGCAATTAAGAAACTTGCTTATTTTATTATCGCATTTTTACTGCGTTCCTTTACTTTACCGCAATTTTATGTACTTGTACAAAAACACTCTTTAAAGATTGAAAAACCTGGTCGCATATATCATGAACATTCCACAATAACCTCAAACAGTCCATGTGTTCGACCTTGGTTCCAACGTAAGGAAACTTGTGACAACGCAAGCCATACTACAAGAACATTCATAATTAACGCATATCTAGAAGTAGTATCGCATCATTTCGCGCATAGCATAGCATATCTTTTAGCATGAATTCCAATGTCAACAAGTTTATGGCGTCGTTGCCAAGGAATTGGTAATGGGGACATGAGCTTGTACATCGCATTGCATCATCATTCTATGACTCTATATCTCTAGCGTGCATCAAGTTTATGGCGCCGTTGCCGGGGAATTGGTAATAGGGGCATGAGCTTGTACATCACATTGCATCATCATTCTATGACTCTATATCTCTAGCATGCATCAAGTTAATGGTGCCGTTGCTGGATGTAGGGCATATCGGACCATGAAGATATGCGGTTGAGAAAGTTGAAGTACTCTTATTACGCTCCGCAAATAAGTCTTTGGTGCATATGGACTTTATAAATGTTGTGCTGCATGTTGAATCAGCGCCTCTCTTGATATGGCAGCACTGCGTTGAATATCATCAATCCTCCACTACCACTTCAAATCTTTGGTTTGAAGAAGTGTTGTTGTTGAGAGAAAAGTTGTTGTTGTTAGGAGAAGAGGGATCTCATTTCCGCTAACTCAGACAGCCATGGAGGTGATTGGTAACAGTTTTATTGTTTGAGCATGTTTTGGGTATTTTGCAGGACAAGATCTCTTTGTACTGGCTGTTCAACGCGAAGAGCAGTCGATGCTTAGGAATGTTGGAGTGATCCAGAGATTCTAAGTGGACCCAAAGATCAAGTGTATAATTCACGCACAAGCACATCAGGGGAATCAAGTGGTGAAGGAGTATGACTAATAATAACGAAGCTCCTGCAGGGAATCAAAGGGAAAATAGGCCAGAGCAAGATTCCATATTTCTAGCTATTGACCGCAATGTTCCAATGAGAGACTATGCGGCGCGGATTTTTACAACTTCTGATCAGGAATTTCACGACTTATGGTTGAGAGAATGTAAGCTTTGAGATCAGACCAATTATGCTGCAGATGATTCAGAATATGCTCAATTTAGAGGATTACAAGAAGAATACCCACATGCGCATTTTGATGAATTTTGTAGACATGTACAGTGCATTCTCCATAACCTGATGTGACTCAAGAAAGACTTAGGTTATATCTTTTTCCGTACACACTGTGGGAAGAAGAAAAGAGGTGGGCTCAATCATTAGAGCCGAATGAGATTAGAGCATGCGAACAGTTGGTTGATAGGTTCATGAACAAATTCTTCCCTCCTGCCGTCAACGCAAGGAGATGGAGGGATGTGCTGAATTTTGAGCAAAAGGGTTATGAAACCTTGAGCACCGCCTGGGTGCGATTCCGACAGTTAATGAAGAGCTATCCGCATATCGGGATTCCCGATAGCATTTGATGGAAACCTTTTATAATGGCTTAGATCAATCAACACAAGCAGTTTTCGATGCCTCCGCAGAGGGAGGATTAATGAACAGATCAATATATGGAAGCAAAAAATATCCTGGATCTAATCTCGTGACATTCTGAGAGTGGATTATACCAGGCTCGAGGTAAGAGGTCTAGAGCAAGAAAGAATAGAAAGTGCCGATGTGTCAACTGATACAATGAGCGCACTGGTC
>NC_052349.1:661350-691124 GCF_009727055.1 Benincasa hispida | reverse complement strand
TCTCTAGCGTGCATCAAGTTTATGGCGCCGTTGCCGGGGAATTGGTAATAGGGGCATGAGCTTGTACATCACATTGCATCATCATTCTATGACTCTATATCTCTAGCATGCATCAAGTTTATGGTGCCGTTGCTGGGGATGTAGGGGCACTATCGGACCATGAAGATATGCGGTGAGAAAGTTGAAGTACTCTTGATTACGCTCCGCAATAAGTCTTTGGTGCATATGGACTTTATAAATGTTGTGCTGCATGTTGATCAGCGCCTCTCTTGATATGGCAGCACTGCGTTGAATATCATCAATCTGCTCCACTACCACTTCAAATCTTTGGTTGAAGAAGTGTTGTTGTTGAGAGAAAAGTTGTTGTTGTTAGGAGAAGAGGGATCTCATTTCCGCTAACTCAGCAGCCATGGAGGTGATTGGTTAACAGTTTATTGTTTGAGCATGTTTGTGGTATTTTGCAGGACAGATCTCTTTGTACTGGCTGTTCAACGCGAAGAGCAGTCTGATGGCTTAGGAATGTTGGAGTGATCCAGAGATTCTAAGTGGACCCAAAGATCAAGTGTATTATTCACGCACAAGCACATCAGGGCCGAATCAAGTGGTGAAGGAGTATGACTAATAATAACGAAGCTCCTGCAGGGAATCAAAGGGAAAATAGGCCAGAGCAAGATTCCATATTTCTAGCTATTGACCGCAATGTTCCAATGAGAGACTATGCGGCGCCGGATTTTTACAACTTCTGATCAGGAATTTCACGACTTATGGTTGAGGAGAATGTAAGCTTTGAGATCAGACCAATTATGCTGCAGATGATTCAGAATATGGCTCAATTTAGAGGATTACAAGAAGAATACCCACATGCGCATTTGATGAATTTTGTAGACATGTACAGTGCATTCTCCATACCTGATGTGACTCAAGAAAGACTTAGGTTATATCTTTTTCCGTACACACTGTGGGAAGAAGAAAAGAGGTGGGCTCAATCATTAGAGCCGAATGAGATTAGAGCATGCGAACAGTTGGTTGATAGGTTCATGAACAAATTCTTCCCTCCTGCCGTCAACGCAAGGAGATGGAGGGATGTGCTGAATTTTGAGCAAAAGGGTTATGAAACCTTGAGCACCGCCTGGGTGCGATTCCGACAGTTAATGAAGAGCTATCCGCATATCGGGATTCCCGATAGCATTTTGATGGAAACCTTTTATAATGGCTTAGATCAATCAACACAAGCAGTTTTCGATGCCTCCGCAGAGGGAGGATTAATGAACAGATCATATATGGAAGCAAAAAATATCCTGGATCTAATCTCGTGACATTCTGAGGAGTGGATTGATACCAGGCTCGAGGTAAGAGGTCTAGAGCAAGAAAGAATAGAAAGTGCCGATGTGTCAACTGATACAATGAGCGCACTGGTCGAGCAAATGACCACAATGACCTCACTCCTCTAGACGGTGGCTAGCCAACAGAGAACTCTCTCTCAAGGATCAGCGCAAGTTAATGTGATGACTCACGTGGCCGCAATGAATTGCGTCCAATGTGGAAAGGGACATCCAGTAGAAGTCTGCCCATGGAATCAACAACCCGTATATTCTGTCTATGATGAATCGTTTGGCAACATCTATAACCCTGGTTGGTGGGATCACCCAGCTTCAAGTTGGGACGGGAATCACAACCAAATGAGTCATAGTTTCTATCAGAACAGTTATCAAGAGGATAGAGTCAACCCTCCGGTCTTCATTACTCCGAACTGTAACTCAGGTAATTCTCAAGGTATACCACCCTGTGACCAACTGTTCTTATATGATACCTCTTGCAACACCTTGACTCTGGAAACATCGTTAAAACATTACATTGAAAAGAGTGAGGCATTGAGACAATCACAAGCTGATTCCCTTAAAGAATTAGAAGAGCAGATAGATTAGCTTACAAGGGAATTAAAGAAGAAAGTGCCTGGTACGCATCACGACAATTCAGGAACAAAGGGGCAGCGAGGTAAAGAACAATGTCACACAGTGACATTAAGAAGTGACAAAACAACAGCCCCTATGCCATCAGTACCAGATACGACAACAACACTAGTAGATCTAACAGTTGATGATGACCAATCAACTAAAAGTGGAAAAAGTACTAGTTCAGACGCAAGTTCATCTACAAAAAATGACGCTCTTCAAGATTTGAATTCTCAATCGATGCAACCTCCAGCTAATGAAATACGGTAAGCACCGGACCTCAGCGAACTTTTTCAAAACAATATCCCTACTAAAATGAAGGATCCTGGGAGTTTCACATTGCCCTGCACAATAGGGGGGAAGAAGGTCGGGAACGCGCTGTGCGATTTAGGGGCGAGATAAATTTAATGCCCTTATCGATCTTTAAACAGCTGGATATCGACAACGCAAGACCAACGACGATCACATTACAGTTGGCCGATAGATCGATCACGCATCTTGAGGGCAAGATAGAGGATGTACTCGTGCAAGTGAACAAGTTTATCTTCCCCGCGGACTTTATTATATTGGATTACGAAGCTGACAGGATAGTGCCTATCATCTTGGGTCGCCCATTCCTAGCAATAGGGCGAGCACTGATCGATGTGCAAAAAGGAGAACTGACCATCAGGGTCGACGATCAGGATGTAAAGTTCAACGCTTTCAATGCGTTAAAGTACCCAAATGATATGGTGTCACACCCCGCCCTAGACCACCCTCCGAGCCTGGGAAAGGGTGTGACTGCAGCAGTTATCAACCCTTTAGCTGACACTTACTGCCTAATAACTCTTTTGGAAATAACTCTGATACCAATGTACGAATTTAACAACCAACTGATTAAGTAGGCCCATCTTATATTACAAAAATGTAATGTTTATACAACTCAAAGACTTAACAACAAAATTTACAACAACAACTGTAAAACCCTCCGAAAGTGTAACTGTGGCACGTGGCAGACCTTGACCTTAGCAGCACCCTTGAACTCCTCACCTTTCGCTACCTGGGAAAAGGAAAAACATTTGGAAAGCATGAGTTATAAAGCCTAGTGAATGACCAGAAAACTGATTTTTATTAGAACAACTACCCCACACTTGGGTACTTTTGCTCAAATACCTTCTCAACTATGTCCTTCAGTATCGAGCTACTCGGATACCTTCTCAAATGTCCTTTGGTATCGAGTTTTAAGTAAAACTAGTCATAAAATAACTTTCTTTAATAAAACTTAGAAAACATATCTTTATCTGAAAGATTTTTATTTAGCACATAGTTTCTTAAAACATTTTAAACATTTTAGTCACTCACCTTAATCGTTTAGGAACCTTCCTGTCTAGAAGTTCCTTTGTCACCTCGGGCTCCCTTTTGAACCCTAAAATCCAAATTCAACTTAAAACTCAGATTACTCATAGTTATAGGCTTTATCTAGAGATACTTCCTTCTACAAATATGCTCTAAAATGTCTCAGGAATCTTACCTTAAAATCTTAGCTTAGAACTCTTCATGGTTTGGCTGTAACCATCAAATCATTAAGACTGGCCCAGATTACCCAACAGCTCGAACCTTCTGTCTTTTCCTCGTTCTCCAGCCCGATTCCTTGGAGCTTCTTCTTCGGAATCCCCACCATGAAAACTAGACTCCTTTAGCTTTCAGATGGTTTGATAATCACATCAAACGTATGAGTAATCTGGGAGAACTCGTCGTTCCAAGTTGTTGCTGCTTTCTAGACTTCACTGTCCAATGCATCCTCTTTGAACTTCTATGTCCAACGCATGGATTTTGCTCCCAACACAAGGTTTCCTTAACTTGCCCACTCTTCTTAAAAGTATTTTGAGTTGTGATCTGTAGAATGAAGTCTTTGGTCCTATTTATAGGCGTCCAAGGTTGCTCTATGGCCGACACCTTCTACTTGGCCGCATGACCAAGTGTCTCTTCCTCACACCATCAACGCAATCTTGCATCAACACAACCCAATGTGTCTTCTTCTCCTTTCACCAACGCATGGCCCTTACCTTTGTATGTCTGCTTATGCTGCCCCCTCTTTTACTTAAGGCTTAAGAATTCTTCCTAGCAAGCCACATGTCCGGATGACATCCTCCATGAGTTCATCCTTCATATGCGTCCACAAACTCTTGGATGTTCAACGCATCACTTCCATTTTCCTTCCTTCAGCTGCATGTCATCACCAACAACCCTTCCAATGCATCAACACAACTTCTTCCAACGCATTGGTCCCTTCCAACGCATCTACACAACTTTCTATACTTAGCCAAATTTCCAAATTTTTCCTTTGCCCAAGCACTCTTTCTAAGATCTTGTGGCCAATGCATAGTAATGCCTAGTCCAACACTTAGTCAATTTTCAGGGATTTAAGCTTAACTCAAAGCTACTCACATAACAATGCCTAGTCCAACACTTGGTCAATTTTCAGGAATTTAAGCTTAACTCAAAGCAACTCACATAGCAATGCCTAGTCCAACACTTAGTCAATTTTTAGGGATTTAAGGTTAACTCAAAGCTACTCAAGGAAAATATATTCAACACTTAGAAATTTCTTTTTTCTTCAACATAGGATTTAACTTTCTCCTAGTTAATCCCTTAATCACCTTCTTAAGTAGGAAAAATGGAAATCTGGGTTTCACATTTTCTCCGTGGTTCACCAAATCAACCTGATTTACCACCTAAAACCACGACAACCAAGCCTCGACCTTCTAAACGTGCGACAAAGAAGAGATGCATCTGGGAAGTGGAACAGAGCGATGATGCTTCCATAAATGAAGCATCTGAAGCAGAGCTCGCTTAGAGCATGAGGAAGCATGCCTTAACTGAAACTTGCCTCTCCCTGCCCTAACTTTACCCTCACCAGTCGATGAACCAATTGATCTGATGCATGATGCTGAAACAAACGAAGATCAAACTGGCAAGACCTTTAGCCCCTGCCCTTCTCCTTTACAATCTCTTTTTTGCCCTCCTTCATCCCTCCATCAACCGTCTATGAACCAACTAGGTTAGGAACAAGTAACGCATAACATTTAGAAGACCCAATTGAGGAGACACATTAAACTCAAGCCCCACCTCCAGTATAGACCAACATGGATGAGCTGAAAGAGATCATCCAGGAACAAATCAGACCATTGGCCGCATCCATGGAAGCACTCCACATGCAAATGGTCACCTTGCAGCACTAAAATGTGGTACTAAGGGATTATTTGCAGCAGCTAACGTAAAGAATGTAAGACCAGTTCAATTTTACGATGCAATACATTAACCAAGTCTTGATGGGGATGTTCACCTTGCCTCCTCTACCTGCCCACCTGATCAATCCCCTACACTTCATGGATGAAGACCATGCACTTGAATGCAGGGATGATGCACCGGTGCAATAGGGAATTTAGGGGTGTTGTTTGTGGTTTATGAATTTTAATTAATCTTTTGTAGAAGTTAGTTTTGTATGAAGTAATCCCAATGCATTTCTTTTTAGTATTGAATGAGATTTCATTTTTCATCCTTGTGTTTGTTTTGCATATACCTATCTTAATTATTTGATTGTTTTCTTATCTTGTGCTCTAACTGAATACCCCAATGATATTATCAATGTATAACTTCTAAGTCTAGAGTTAGGGTTAAGAAAAATCAATTCTGAACTTATCTAAAAGAAAATCAAGCATAGTTTTGTCTCTGACACATGAAAGCCTCAACTCAAACCTCCTTTTGAAATTCTCAAAGCATTTTTTTGTATATAATTCTCTTTCAGTAATGAAGACCTTCTCGATCTCAAAAATTTGGGTTTGAGAGTGGTCCAACTTGGTGCATTTCCACCAAAAAAATGGACGTAATAAGCGAACTCCTCTGTCAACACTTCATAATAGAAAACTTCAGGTTGACAAGAGTTAAGTATGGGAATGGCACTTAGCCGTAGTTGGATGCTCGCATGACACCCGTGGAGGCAAGCCAAAACAAAGTTAAGTGTCCAAGATCAATGCATCCCAACTCCACTATCTAGATTGAGCAAAGTTATTTTGAAACACATGCTAAGATATGAGTTCAGTTGTGAAGAGCATTCACCCATAGTTGGATGTTCACATGACACCTATGGGGACAAACCAAAACGAAGGTGAGTCACCTGAATCAACGCGTGAGTGTCTAAACAAACATTCTTTGTTTTTTTTAGTTCCTTTTTAAAAATAGCATCCAACGCATTGCTGGTTTAGAAAGATGAAAATATTTTGAAACAAAAGGAGTCATTGACAAAAGTCTTATTGCATTCTAGATAAGATGTATCCTCTTTTTTTCATAAAAGGAACAAACCTGTATTTTTTTTTAAATGCCAACCCTATTTTTTGCAAGTTAGTATGATGAAAGGTGAAGTCAGTACATTAAGATGAGGGAGATGATAAAGAATTATTTTTGGAATACTCAAGAACGAGCATTGTTTAAAATTTTGGGGTGTGATAACTTGTAGAAATACAAGTTATTGTCTCTCGAATGTTGGAACAATCAGAATTCTTAATGACAAAATCTCATCTTTCTTAAAGGAAAACAGATGGAATCCTTCAGGCATAACTAACTTTTACAAAAACATTTTTTTTAATAAAACTGCGTCACTAACGCATCTTATCGCAGGATTTCAGTAAATTTTACTAAGTGTCGCAGGTGCAACTAACACAAAGGCTTGCATTTGAGGAGTTCCAACATATAGCAGATACATTGGTTCAAGCTATTCCTTTCAAATCACCACTTGCAAGTATGGGTATCTGAACATCGACGTCTGAAAAGAAACTTAGATGGCAGGCGGCTGACCAAGGTATGGAGAGCATAGCATAGCATAACATAGAAAGCTTAGATTAGAGTAATGAAGCATTATAAATAGAAGTTGTCATATCACAAGTTGCTGAGGGAAAACATCTATAAATAGAATACTTGTACCCGGAAAATGAAGCACTTAGCATAAAGAGCATAGCATAACATAGCATAGAGAGCTTAGATTAGAGTAATGTTGCTGCTGCAAGAAGATCATAGGAGGAAAAGAACCATCACCATTGTTGATCAAGGAGAATTGAAGAGAACCAAGCTCGAGAGAGAACTTTTCTTCATTTCTTTTACAAGTTGGTTGTACACACATTATGATCAAGCCAAAGAGGACAAGAAATTGAACTATGCGGCTTGACTCATTCTCTTTTTACTCTATTTCCATTCATCATTCATGCGATTAAGTGTGTTATTGTAAAGACAATTTCAATCTTTATAAAATTGTGCACTTAATCCGTTCACTTGCCTCTACTTACAATCCACGTATTAAATGCGTTTGTGACTTTGTGTATGCTAAAATTCTAAAAGCTTTAATCATTATGATCATTTGGTTGAAGTTATCTCAGCTAAACTATTCGAGAAAATAGGATAGTTAGAAATGCATCAAGTCAGAACGCACAGTAGCTCTAGAAATAAAGATACTTATGGTTCACTAATTTCTGTATCCAATGCATGTACCGTAGAGATAGGAACATGTGCATTTTCATTGAAAAATGTTAAATGATTAGATAGACAGAAACCCAATGCATTTACATACACTTGATTGTAAACACGCACCTTTCATCTTCATTCTTGCCCACTCTTTCTTATCCATCTTACTTGAATCAATGTATTCACTTATCACTTAGCACCATTCCTTCATTGAATCCTATATTTCACTGAACTCCTGCTTTTTCTTGCACGCAAGCAGTTAAAGTAGTGTAGATACCCTTTTTCAGAATTTATTTAGAGCCCCTCTACATTTGTGCAACGTAAGGGTTGCGTTAGTCTGACCTAAATCCCTATGTTCGACCCTTGACTTACCAGGAACTTGAATTAGATTTATACTTGGATCTAGCTCAGGTAAAGCTTGTACGTATCTCCCAGTGAGTGTAACGCATCATGCATTCTTCTCACCTAGAGAAGTCATTCACCATTCATCTTTATTCACATCAATCTTATCTTCCATTTCCACTCATTATACACTCCTAATACACATCATGAAATTACGAACAGTTGGGATACTATTCCATGCTCTATTAAATAGTTTTGAAATGTAAGATCCCAAATCTCTCCACCTCGATCAAATCGAAATGTCTTAATTATTTTATTTAATGCATTTTCAACTTCAGCCTTAAACTCTTTGAACTTTTTAAATGATTTAGACTTATGTTGCATTAAATAAACATACTCATACCTTGAATAATCACCAGTAAAGGTGATGAAATATTCAAACCCTCCTCTTGCTTTTACATTCATCGAACCACAGAGGTTTGATTGTACTAACTTTAAGGGTTCTTTGGCCCTATGATCTTTTCATGTAAAAGATCTTTTAGTCATTTTCTCCTTCAAGACATTACTCACACACAGGTAAAGTATTTTTTTTTTCTAACTCGCTTAAAAGTCCATTCTTTACCAATCTCTCAATCCTGTTGAGATTGATGTGTCATAATCTCATGTGCCAAAGTTAGGCATTTTCTTTAGGAGAAATTCTTAGTTTTTTATTTTGAGCTACCGCATTTTTAAAAATTTCAATGTTAAAGAGGGCTTTAGTTGCTAACGGTTTTGGCACATAAAGATTGTTTTCCAACTTAACAGAACAAATATTAATACCACTCTTCAAAATAAACACTTTATTTGTAGAGAATTTAATACTGTAATATTGTTCTAACAAACACTTTACAGAAATTAAGTTCCTCTTCAAACTAGGAACAACATATATATTTTCAAGTAAAATATATATTCTGCAAAGTTAGCTGGAGACCTCCCACTGCTGCAGTTGAGACGATATGCCCAATTCCAACCCGCATTGTCATCTCCTCAGCTTCCAATTGCCGCTAGGAACTAATTCCTTGAAATGAAGAACAAACATGGTTAATGGAGCCCGAATAAATTATCCAAGTCGAATCATCATTCTCCACTAAACAGGTTTCCAAAACAAGTAAAACATATTTTCCTTACGTGATCTTCTTTTTTTCTGCCAAGTATTTGGGAAAATTCCTCTTCCAATGTTCCTTCCGTTTGCAATGGAGACAGATTCTCTTTGCAACTTTGGCCTTCTTACCCTTCTGGGTAGCAGCTGGTGGGTTAGCTATCCCCTTTCTACCTTTCTTCTTCTTCCACTTTTTGGTGCAAAATAAGAAGGCACAAAGATTGTCCTAGAGGTCAAACCTCTGAAGTACTTCTTAGAGGATAAAGCAACATTTACCTTACCCTTCTATTCCTTGGTTTTCGTCAAGGACTGGAAGGTCTGTAGCTCATTGAGCAAGGTAGTCAGGTTGTCATCATTCATGTTCATAACAACATTGGTTGGTTTTTCTAAGTGGATTAATGCAAAATAGATGTGATAGGGCAACAACTGTTGTTGATGAACCAGCTTGAACAATAACTTTTGTTGATTTATCTATAGTATCTTTGGTCATTTCATTCAATACTAGTTTACTGCAAGGTTGATGATTACTAATATGACCTTCTTCCAAGAATGTAGCATTTGTCGATACAAATACTTTATCTTCTCGGGGATCATAAATAATCCACCTTTTGTTTCCCTAGGGCATCCTACAAATAGGCATAATTTTCAACGCCGTTCCAATTCTTAGGGTTTTGCACCAACACGTGTGCCGGACATCCCCAGATTCAGAAGTGACGTAAACTACTTTTACGTCTTCTTCATAACTCATACGGTGTTTTTGAAACACTTTTTTAGGGAACCATGTTCAGAATATATACTACAGTCTGTACTGTATACCCTCAAAAAGATTGAGGTAACTGAGCATAACTCATCATCGAACGAACCATGTCTAACAAGGTTTGATTTCTCCTTTCTGCAACACCATTTTGCTATGGTGTTCCAAGTGTTGTGAGCTGAGATTGAATTCCATGATCTACTGAATAGTTCTGGAATTGTAAATCCATATACTCACTACCTCGGTCTGATCGAAGTGTTTTAATTCTTTTACCTAATAAGTTTTCAACTTCCGTCTTAAATTCTCTGAACTTTTTGAGAGTTTCAGACTTGTGACTTATTAAGTAAATATAGCCATATCTTGAATAGTCATCACCAAAATTGGCGAAATGTTCATATCCACCTTGAGCTTTTACATTCACGGACCACAATGGTCTGAGTGTATACTTCTAGGGTTCTTTGGCACAATGACCTTTTCCAAAAAAAGATCTTTTAGTCATTTTTCTTTCAAGACACGATTCACACAGAGGTAAAGAACTGTCTTCTAACGGATTTAGATGACCTTTTTTTTAACTAATCTCTCAATCCTGTTGAGATTTATGTGACCAAGTCTAAGGTGCCAAAGATAGGCGTTAGGAGAAAATTTCGCCTTTTATTTTGAGTTTTTTTCGTTTTAAACATCTCTATGTTTAAAATGGCTTTTGCTTCAGTTGGTTTTAATACATATAAGTTATTTTTAAGTCTAGTAGAACAAATATGAACACCTCTTGAAAAAAGGAACACTTCATTGATTTCAAAAGATACTTTATACATATTTTCTAACAGACAAGATATAGAGATTAAGTCTCTTTTCATTTTGGATACATAGTATACATTCTTTAACAAAATGAAAGATTATCCAAAATATAACTTGATGTCTCCCACTACTTTAGCTGAAATGACTTCTCCTGTTCCAACCTTGAAAGTCATTTATGTTCTGAGAGTTGAGTCCAAGAACTAGTTTCCTTTAGAAAAGTGCAAACATTGTTAGCGGCGCCTGAATCTAATATCCAGGTTAAGTGAGAACTTTCCACTAAGCATGTTTCAATCACAAGTAAATTTGATTTACCTTGTTTTTCTTTATCTGCTCTCTTTCAGCCAGATATTTTGGGCAGTTGCATTTCCAATGCCCGTCTTCTCCACAATGAAAACACTTTCCTCTAGAAGCCTTGGTTTTCTTAGGAACAGGTTTCTTCTTCCCTTTTCCCTTCTTCTTCATTTGGATACTTTTATCTTTAAAAGAGGAAGGGGCAGACTTCTTTTTGTCTGAAGGGTTCGTTCCTGTAGATGATCCCTTCAGAAATTTCTTCTATAGAACAACGTTTGCTTCACTTTCTTTTAATTTCATAATCAATTGGTAAGTTTGGAGTTCGTTCAATAGAGTAGTCAGGTTGTATGAATCTTATTCATTATAGCATTAGTTCGAAAGATTAAGAAGCTCTTCGGAAGAGACTCCAAAATCATACTAACTTGACAAGTCTCATCTATGATAGCGCCTTGCGCTTCTGCAATGTTAAAATGGACCATCATGTCCAGGACATGCTCCCTAACATTGGCTCCATCTTTCATGAATAGGTTATAAACATATTTTATAGCCTCATGTCGTATTGAAGATGATAGTTGTCCGAACATTTCCTGCAACGACGCCAGAATCTCACGAGCAGTGGGCATGACTTCATGTTTTTTATTGAGCACATCAGATATGTTCACCAAGATATAGGCTCTTGCCTTTTCATTAGCCCATACCTATCTATCATAGGTTTCCCGAACATTTCGATTAGTAAGTTTGGAGTTCGTTCAATAGAGTACATTTTTATTGGTAAGTTTGGAGTTCGTTCAATAGAGTACATTCCTCCGTTAAAACAAATCTCTGGTATTCAACCACTAATATTGTGTTTATGTTCGATTTCTAATTAGAGTAACCCTCTCCATTAAATTTATCAGATGCAAAAAGTTGTATAATCGAGTTCGACATTGCTGAAAAATAAACACAATCTATTAAACTTATGCATCTAAATCCAATTTTAGCAAAAGTAATAAAGTACCCATCTTTCTTTTTTTATTTGCAATGATACTATAGTGATTTAGAATAGTTGGTACCAAAGGGTAGTCAAATACTCCTTCACTAAAACAAGACAACCTTGACCAAATACTATATCCAGAATAACTCTTATTCCTATAGTTGTTTGGTTACCATTTTCAGTTAAGAAATTTACTAACATTTAGCAACTCTTATAAGTGTGACCCGCCATTTCATATCTTATAGAATGGTATGAACATCCCCTGAATTAAAATATAATGTTCAAGATGGAACTGTAAAACCTATTCATTTCTGAAGCTTGGGTTGTTCCGAATCCTATGTTACAACCCTCCGAAGGGATTGCCATGATTAACGATTAGCTAGTGCCACCTAAAAACGACAGCAGGTGTAACATAGGAATAACGGTTCAAACTAATGGAGGAGACCATATGATATGTTGACACATTTCCTTCACCCACTTACTATGAACTACTTCCCCCATTCACCTTGTTATTGACCCATGCAAACACTTTTTGAATAGAGCAGTCATGATAAAAGCGACACGAAGCCAAGCATGGATCTCACTGTGTGAACTCTTGGGGACATGAGAGCTAAAAACGATATATCGAATATATTTTTAATCTCCCACTAAAGTGTTCTAAATGTTTGGGTATTCTTTTACTTAGATATATTCCGGCTAATTTTATACATCTAAGTTTATATGATTTATCTAAGTATAACATTTATATTTAGATTTTAACCTACGATATCTAGGTGTTAAACCAATTTTAAATCTCACATTGCTCACGCAAGCTCATAAAATCAGTTAACAACACTCAACATTTCGGTCATAATCCCCAGGTAGGAAGTGTTACGTAAACCGTCAACTTAAATACCTCAAACCTTAGACAAGATTATGAACCGATTGAGTTTGTAACCAAATTTTATAAGATAACGACCTATTTTAACTATTGAAACAAGTTGTTAACCTAAGTGAGCATGTTGTTTGTCTTTGTTATGGATTTTAATGTCTAATCTAATTTTATAACAACTTATAAAACAATAGACATGCTTTCAAACCATAACATACATCAAAGGGATTCAAAATTAACATAACACTTCTATTAATTTTAAGAAACCCTAAACATGCATACAATATATTATAACTAACTTATAACATAATATTATGCATGCAACGTGCTTTCCTATGGTGGGATTTTAAATCTAAATGGCATACTATATGCACAAACATGTTTAATTTCAATATAATATACATCACATGCATAAAATAATTAAACAACACCAATATGGTTCAACTTCGGCATCCTAAGCAAGCAAAATAACTAAATGATTACAAAATAGGTACAAAAACAACCTCAAAATTATGGAGGACCGCTTGAACCCACTCGAACCGCCTGAACCGGACCACCACAACTCCAATTAAGGCTGAACTGGACTAGATGTGGCTAAACCAAACCGGATGAAAATCGAACCGGACAAACTAGATATCCTTTCGCATGAACCGACTTGCAAATACGCGCCTTTCTGGATTGGGATAAACAGTGTCCCGAGCTGAATTCCAGTGTTGCAATGCTTCTGGAAAATGATGGACAGTGTTGCAACACTTGATGAACAGCATCACGACGCTGACGGACAAAAGCTCGAATTATGAAATCTACAGCTGGACCTTGCTTGCTTTTCACTTCAATTACCATCTAATTTGGACTCAATTGACTCTAAGAAAATTACAGACTCTAGAGCACACATATAAGTTCATCAATCAAGAGCCAATTACAAATTAAACTCCATAATTAAAGAGAAATCTAATGCCAAATTTGAATTTTAACCATATCAGTCATAGAAACATGCAATTATAGAATTTCATCCACCAAACTCAAATTAACATTAATTGAGTACTGAAATCATTCTTTGATATCAATTGATAGAGTAAACTATCATGCAGTGGAAGAAATCAGAATCAATAAGCACTCTAATTGCACTTAATTTGAGTTTTAAGAATACATTACCTTTGATGAAAACTCTTCAATTCCATATGAGTTCCATGAATTGAACCTTCAATCTTTTAGTAGACCACCAAGAGGAGTTTCTCACTAATCTCTAGCTCAGATTGTGTGGTGAAAACATTGAATTGAGAGTAATGGAATTAAGGAAGAAGAAGATTTTTGGGGTTAAGCTTCAGCTTGAAGTTTAAGAATGCATGGCTGAATTCTCGGCCCAAAAACTTCAATTTATAATCTCTTTCACCAAGCAATCAGATTGCATCCATGAAATCCAGGCCCTTTTTCATAATTATGAGTAGAATTGAAGTGGATTAGTGAGTAAGGTGCTATCCATAGTGGGTTTTTCTAACTTTTGAAATTTCTTCTTATTTTTCAAATTCCTTTTGAAAATTGATTTCAAAACTAAGTTTTATTATTAATAAATAAATTGATACTTTATTAATTTCACAAAAAATAATTCAACTAATTAATTTTTAAATAAAATTAATAAATATTAATTAATTAAACTATTTAATTAGTTTTATTGATTTAATATCAGATTTTAAATTAATTAAACACCAATCTCACTACAATGAATTTTAATTCATGTAATTAATATTTAAATCATATTTAAATATTAGTCGACTCTCCAATTTCGTTAATTATATCAAATATGATCAACCAAACCGAATTTGTACACGTCAAATTCAAATTTTTGCTCAATTCACTAATCTAAGATTTAATTTATGAGCTAGTAGAGAGACCTTATGGACCTATAGATCATTGAGCTCCAATGATTTTAGATTAATTGGCTAAACTCTTTAGATCAAATTAATCAATATTCGTTAACTACCGAGACATACCACTATAGCTCGATAGTTGCACTCTCCTCACTATAGATATATTTTTGTCCACTATAACCATAGTAAGTCAATCCTTCACAAGTCATTCGTATTTATAGCTAGGTAAAGTTTATCATTTTACCCATGTAAATACATCTTGCTTCTTAAGCTCCGATTGATCCTCCATTGAACAATTGGTTTATATTCCAACTTATAAACCATGACCCTCTCAATCGTGAGAGGGCGAGACCCCATTGTTCAAGACCAGGAATCAACGCTTAAGAAAACAACCTACCTGCTAACCCTAAATCGAGTAGGAGTGAGTTTCATCTTGCAGAAATATGTCCCCAGTGATTTATTCGATCTTATCCCCAAAATGGGAGGCTTATTGAGCAGAGTTGTTAGATTACTCTCACCTATACAGATCAAAGGATAATCCTGAATAAACAGGAATTCATAGTTAACTCCGTATTGAGATCGAGTTACCCTAAGTCATTGAATTTGAAATAGTCAGTTTTAGTAGTAAACGGTTGTTCTAAAGAAAAGTGACTATTTCGAGGTCTGATCTTATGCAAACTCATTGCATAGAATGCCTCCACTCACATGACTCCACATGAATGATTTTGAGATCACATCATTTGTATTAGTATACAAAATGGGCCGCATCCAATAGTGTCACCAGGATGAGATACCCAATCTTCTATACTTATAAACTATTTTGGCTATATAATAAAACTTGATCCTCTTTTATGTCACCACATAAAGTTAAAGTATTCATATTATAGCCATAGATTCGTTTATTGGACTTTTATAAAAGAAAGTAATATCAATAATAATTGATTGAAAAATACTCAATAATACTTTTATTGATAAATAGAATATGTTAACAATATTTAAGAACTGCGAATTTAGGACATTCCCAACATTAAGTTAGTTTTTATATGTGTGTGTGTATATATATATATATATATTAAAACTAATTATCGATTTATTAATATTAATATTTTGAAATTGAGGGAGGGAAATAACTTCCTTCCCCTATTCTTTGTTAACCCACATACTGAGTGGGAGTTTTGGTTGGGATTGTTTCTTCTCCTTCTTCGTTTTTTTACAGAGGAGAGAGAATACACAGAAGAAAGTGAAAGAAAAGTTCTGAGATTTTTGTTTTCCCCAATCTCTCTTCTCCTCTCTCAATTTTCTTTTCCCTCTCCAAAAATTCCCAAGAGCCTACAAACACATTGGATTCTCATCTCAGAGAATACAAAGGAAACCAATTAGTGGTGCTATCTTGATTATTCGTGATTTTTCTGGAGAAGAAATTTGAAGAAGGGTTCTTCAAAGGTAAGAGTATTCTTATCCCTTTTTCTCTTTTATTCAATTTCATTTAGCATGCTGTAAAATTATTTTTATGCATAATGTATAATGATTCTATAAAATTGTGCATTCTATAAAAATTAGGATTTGAAACCGATCCTCATTTTCACTCATGAACCTTAACTGATTTCACATATATTTCTTGATACATAGATATAAATAGTAGATGATACATATCATGATATGTAGTTTTCACATTCTAATATTTAACTTTCTTTCTTGTTACTATTATTTTAGGTTGCTGAAGGTGAAGGAATTGGGAAACATACAAAGTTTAGACTAAAAGTATTAGATGATGTCATGAAAATTGTGAATGAGAGACCCAAGAGTGAAAGAAAACAAACAGCAAAGGCAAAGGAAGCAAAGCAAAGGAAGTGAACAGAGCACCTCCTAAAAAAGAAGCAAAAGAAGGAAACAACTTCATTGATGGATGGTGCTCTGTAAGCGTATAAAATGATGATGCGATGATATGAAACACATGGAATTATGCGATGATTCTAAATAAGCACATGGACAGTGATGAATGAGGGAAATGGAATGTAGATGATGTGTTATGCTTATTCAGACTTTTATCTGATACTACTTCTAGATGTATGCATTATTAGCAGAATGCTTGTACTATGCTATGCGTTGTCACAAGTTTCCTTACGTTGGAACCAAGTATAGTTCCACCACAAGTTTCTCAGAGTGATCCAAGGTTGAACACAAGGATTGCGTAGTTAATATGTTACGTTTGTGATATATGCGACCAGGGGTTTTTTAATTAATAAAAGATTGTGTTTATACAGGTATTTAAAGTTGCGATAAAGTAAAATCATGCGGTAAAGTAAAATTACGTTAATGAAATAAAATGCGATAAAAGTAAACTTAAGCTATTATGATACAAGATACAAGATACTGATACATGATACTGAGATTGAGACTGACTGTGAAGATTATACAAAGGGTCATGTTATGCAGTGGCAAGTCTTTATGTATGAAACAGAAATAGAAAGGATAATTAATATAAACATCGCAAGTTCCATTAATTGCATTAAAGATTTAACTACGGTTCCGCTTTCCCTTGGCGTACACCTTTCGGTGATCAGCCGCATTCCCACATCTCTGTGGTGAAACAAGGATGAACGTAATAAACGCAAGGTTGCTTCCATCTCTTGAAGTACTTCTCGCTTTAGTTAACGCATTCTTCTATCCTTCTCTCGACAGGCAGAATGGCATCTTCACTTCTGCTCTCACAGGTGAAGATGTCGTCTAGCATGCTTTAGCTAAACATATTTATTTCTTTAGCATAGATTAATTTACTTGTTTAATTCATTCTAATTACCAATGGATTAAGAAAACATCATGGAGAAAGCGATTAATGGAGGAATGGAAATAGACAGAAAGATAGAGATGAAAATGATCATGACATTCAATATTAATATTTAGCATCTGATACATGGTATGAATGATAGAGAGTAAGAAGATGAATACAATTGATGATAAGAGATAGAAACAAATATAGAAGAGTGCCAACGTCTTGACATAGATCTGGACGGTGGATTTACTTGCCGGCGAATGGAGTGAATGGAAGGAAGAGCTTCCCTCTCAAGCTTGCTCGTCCGGTAGAAGTGACATTGGTATAGAGCTTCACGGCGGGGATTGAAAGGATTTGCCCTGAGACTCACCTCTCGGCCTTGTCTCTTAAATCTTCCTGGATTTTCTCCGATTAGGCTCTTCAGACCAGTCTCTCTCTCAATATACAAATATCAATATATGCTCGTATCAAGTATATTTTCCAATAGAATTTCAGAGGCTATTTATAGGCTCAGCTTTGACTCTCTGACTTGTGAACCCCACTTTATTGTTATGGCAATTCCGGAAATGGTGGAGTGAATATTCCTCCTGTTACGTGATCAATCTCGTCAGAAATGCACAACGGTCAGCTGTACACGTGTCAGGATCCTCCGCAATTGCGTTGCTCTTTTTCATCTTCGATCATATGCCCGCATGCGGTGTTGTTTTTTTATTACCACATGTGGTTGAAGTTGCGTTGATCGCAAAGCTCTCGATCGATTGTCGCATGCGCCGTCATTGCGTTGATCGTCTATTCATTTCTGAATGATGGGCGCAATGCGACGTAGATGCGTTGTTCTTTTTCTCTTGAGCCATGAATGCATACGGTGACTTGATTTCCTGCAAAACAGAATGGAAACATCCTTTTCTACCAACGGAATGGTGTCGGTGGGTGTATTGACGACAATTGATAATTCTTGTATTTCTTAGCTAATTTCTCTACAATTGACGCAACTTTTCTCTCTTTTAACCGCAATATCTAAATAAAGCAGTATAAATAACTTTTATTTCTATAAGTTATCATGCTCCATGCTTGAACTTAAACATCTCTTAACTAAACTCTTAAACTCAATCTCAACCTTCTCAATCTGAATCTCAACCTTCTCAGACTTCATTTTAGAACTTGATTTTAGAATGTTATTGAAAAAGACTACAATACTACTGACAATTATCTATGTTATTTTGTGAATGTTGCAATACCAATGACAATGAACATTAATGATAGAACTACATCTATAAGAATTCGAGTTTATACTAATGATGTTATATGCTGTGATTACCAGTTTTATAAACTTTTGTATATATGTTGGATAAATTTCTATTAGGTACATGATGAATAAACCACTATCAACTATATGTTGAATGTAATTCTATTAGATACTTCATGAATTCTATCATTGATAAACAATGATAGAAGTCTATCAATGTAACGACCCGAATTTTGGAGGGGTACATGAATGAATCGATATCACATCCGAATGAGAGGGATCCTGAGGACATGAAAGTATGGTTAAGAAAGGATTAAGAGAATTGAAAGTTACTACCTATACCAACAAGGTGCACCTTCCTTTTCGGTGGCTCAATCATAAGAACTCCAAAGTAAAGCGTGCTTAGCTTGGATGGGAATTTTCCTAAGATGCATGTGAGTGAAGACAAAGCATGTTGAAAGGACCCGTGTTGGTTTGTGGGGACAACTTTCACTTCTAGAAGCATTCGAAGCAAGGGAGGAAGGGAGGATGACATAGCCAGGTCGCAGGGGACACAGGAGAATACCGAGGCCATTAGGGGTCGAATTCGGATTTCGAATCCTGGTCCGAATCCTGGGCCTGGGTCGTTACAATCAATGTATATGAACTCTCAACTCAATTACTATAATGCTATAATGCTTCTAGTTCCAGTGTATGATGCCAAAACTGAATCAACAATGCATAATCCAAATATTGCAACAACTTTTACATTAAAAAAAAAAAAAGAAATCGATATATAAGTTTTAATAACCAAAATTGCTATTCTATGTCATATGGTAAAGAAGAAACATTGACTTTCAAATTCGCCATTAGACAAGTTCAATATCCATATTTCTATCACCAGTTCATCAAGTATCTTTATTTTTAGAATAGCCAAAAGGATGAAAAAAAGGGAAAAATACCTTTTTAGTCCCAGAGTTTTCTGGAATAAGTGTGTTTGATCCCTGAAGTTTTAAATTAGTCACTTTAGTCCCCCTGTTTTCAATAATAGGTTTAAAAGGTCCTCTTCATTAATAGAATTGATTAAATTAATAGATATGTCTAAGTAGATTATTTAAATATTGATGTGGCTTGTTGGCTAAGTTGATGATTTGGATTCAAATTTGTCTTGTGAAGTTCGTCTCGTGAAGTAAATTCACGAGACAAACTTCACGAAATGAACTCAACTTCACATCATTTCTGTCTTTTGTTAACTTCATGAGAAATGAACTCAACTTCACGTCATTTCTGTCTTTTGTCTTATGAAGTAACTTCACAAGATGAACTTCACGAGAAATGAACTCATTTCTATCTTTTGTCTCGTGAAGTTCATCTCATGAAGTAACTTCACGAGACGAACTTCACCTATTCCAAAAAACTTCAGGGACCAAATACACCTATTCTAAAAAACTTGAGGACTAAAATGGTATTTTTTCCAAAAAAAAAAAGTTGCTCTCTACTAGTGATATACACTGATTGAAAGATATCAGTGTAAATCAACACAATGGTATAGCAGTGTGTATAAATGATAGACACTGATAGAAATCTATCAGTGTCTATCAGTGTATACCAGTATGTGTATAAATGTGTATATCACATGTTTCAATCTATAAAAGGAATATAAACAAAGAAATTCAAGAAATTTATGCATAAAAAGATATTGTTCCATTCATTTACAAACTCAATAACGAACCAATCAAGGAGATAAATTCTAGATCAATCCATTTGGCAATACAAAGGAATATGTAACTATAATGATTATATCATAGATTAATTTGGTGAAGTTTGCAAGTCCTAGAATTATGACCTTTACAATGATAATGACTACATCTTAATGAACTACTTTTAGCTTCACCTACAGATGGGACCTTTGTTTTTTAGGTCTTCCTGCTAAACGTTTAAAAATAGGAGGTAATGCTCTAATGCCATTATCTAAAACCCTCCAATTTGAATAGACTCCAACAGGTTGTACACAACCCATATATGTCAATGAAAACATACTTGAATAACAATAATTAGATACATAAGAATAAGTATCCATGTTAAGCAACCAGAGAATAGCAAGTGCATGAGAGCATGGAATTTTATCAAATCACATACTTGACAACTGCAAGATCCCAAATAAAGCTTTACTATGAATTTTTTATCACCTTTCATTACCGAGTCTTCAACGTTGTTAATAGGATGAACCTAATAAAATAAAAATGGAAAAAGAAATCAACACATTACAAACATACCAAATATAAAAAGTGATCGAATCAGTGATAGACAATGATAGAAATCAATCACTGACTATCATTCTCCTTTCAATTTTATAAAGAACTCTTACCATGAAACTTCTTAATTGTTCATGTTGGTTGCATAATATATTCTCAGCCCAAGGATTCAAAATTGTTTTCATTGACAAACTAGCTTTCCTTCGATCATGAAACCATTTTTGTAATAAACCTCTAATTGCATTGAGTAAACTTGCAATAGGTAAGTTTCTATTCTCTTTCAAAACAAAATTTACACACTCTAAAGGGTTTATTGTCATCATTTCATAGCTTCTTTTTTGAGAATATACACGAGACTAATTCTCAAATCTTACATTAATAAGGTAACTTTGAATATTTGGAGAAACTGATTCCATAGATCTCATATTAAACTCGAAGTCATCAAGAGTGTAAGATTTAGCACAACTAAAGTAAGACTGGTCAATAAAAAGATTCTTGAACAACTTCTATAAATTTCACAGAACATGCTGAATGCACACACAGTACTCAACAGTGTTAAACATACTTAAGACACCCTTTGGAATGCTCAAATGTCGATTTGAGACAATGACTAAATGTTCTCTATCCCCTAAACTATTTTGTATATTTTTGAAAAACCATTTCTATAATTCATCATTTTCAGAATCTACGATAGCAAACGCAAAGGAAAAGATATTATTGTTACCATCTAGTGTTGAAGTTGATAGTAGAGTACCACAAAACTTAGACTTCAAAAATGTGCCATCAATAGATATGGTAGGTCTACAGTACCTCCACCTCTCAATAGATGCACCACCATGAAACAGAATTTCAAATGTCAATTTTCATCAATTTTTAAAGCAGTGTGCGTTCTTGAAAAAACAAATCAAAACAATTATATTGGTGACTATGGTAACAAATCTATCGCTGTCTATCATTCGTAGATAGACAGTGATAGATGTCTATCATAGTCTATCAGTGATAGTCAGTGATACACAAGTATCACTGATAGACAATAATAGATGTTTATCACTGTCTATTAATGATAGACAATGATGCACAATTATCATTGATAGACAGTGATAAACGTCTATCACAGTCTATTTACAATAGATAGTGATATAAATTTTATAATAAGAATACTTCCTTTATAATAATACCTGGATTCATTTCTTTCAGCCTTTTAAAAAACTGTGGAATTAAGCTATATGATTCAGCTGCAACACCATTTAATGATCTAAATATATAATCTTTTGCCCTCTAAGATTTTTTATAACTAATATTAACATCAAGCTTAGTACTGTTGGGGTTGATGCCATATAGTCTCGTGTTCTATAGTTTGTAAACAATTTGTACGAACGCTTGTCATGTATAATATATGATATTTTACTTCACTTCTTGATTGTGCTTAGTTGTTTGTTTTATTTGCTTTACCACAAACCAATAAACCTAAATCTCTGGTTATCTGTATGTAACTTAAGCATGTATGTGGTGACATACAAGTGGATCATATCTTAAGTGATAACCAAAATGGTTTGTAGTATATGAATATAGGAGGGATATCCTGGTAACGCTACAGATGCAGCCTGCTTTGTGGAATGGTCCCAAGTGTTGTGACTTGTCACAGATGGTTTGATCCTTATTATTCGTGTAGGGAACATGCGAGCGGGGTCATCCTATACAAAGAGTTTGTATAAGACCTGACCACGAAGTCTTAACGTCTCGTTATATAACACCGTTCATGATAGGGACTTCACTTCGCTAGGATGACCATAGGTAACATGATTTCAATCATGAGTAAGTTGGGAACTCCTGCCATTGAGGGTGGTCCTTTGATTTGTATGGGTGCGAATGGCCAGGTCGTTGACTCAAACCTACCATTTCGCGGATTCATCTGATTTGGGAGCTGGGAACTCAGCTACACAAGATGGAATTCACTCATTCCCCGAAGCAGGGGCAAGTAGATAGATAATTCCCTTAAGGGTTGATTCCAGGGCTTAAACAATGGGGCGCCACACCTTCTCTTGGCCCGAGAGGTGTTCATAGATAGTTGGACTATGTTGTATTGTTCATTAGAGGAATCAGTGGTACTTAAGGAGTGAGATGTAACTACAGGGGTAAAACGATAAATTGGCCCAGCTATACTTACGAGCATCTGTGAAAGGTCATCGTATTCATGATTGGTTATATTTGATGGACACAGAAATATATCTGTGTAAGAAGAGTTCAGCTATTGGTCTTTACTGGAATGCCTGGTAGTTAACAGATGGTGGATCTCGTGGCGAAAGAGTTTAGTTAGCTATTCACGTACCGTTGGAGCTTCAAGCCATAGGTCCATTAGGTTCCCTAGGTAGCTTGGATAAAGTTGAGAATAAGTTTTTGGTTAGTTTGAAATGTTCAAATCGACAAGAGGGAGTTCAATTATATATGATATAATTGAACTGGTTAATTATATATGATATAATTGACTAAATATATGAGATACATTATTTTGGAGGAAATTAGATATAAATATGATTTATATCAAGTAGAGGAGAAGTTACTATAGTAGATATATGATATCAAACTATAGGTTAAGAATATAATATGATTATATCATTTATTAATTAATTAGTCGGTTATGTGATAATTGACCAAAAATTTCTCCTGAATTGTGCGATAGTGGGAAGATTGATTTCAGTTATTGTAACTGAAGAATAAAATGAAATTTTTTTTTCATTTTGCAAAGAGTTCGAAAAAAATCGCTCACGGTGTGAAAATTTAATGATCCCTTAGTTGAGAGCCTAGACGATAGTGCCTTATTGCTTAAACGATCGCACACCTGCGCACTAAACGATTGCACGCGTTCTCTAAACAATCACTCACCTTCTCTAAAAGATCGCTTAGCGCGTCGAGTGTTTCTAAACGATCACTTACTCTTTACTAAATGATCGCTTAGTAAGACCTACATGATCGTGTACCTTTCCCTAAGCGACAAGCACCCACTATACGATAGCTCTCTCCCACTTGCTTGTCGTTTTACACGATCGTCCTTTCCTCCTTCCTCTACCAATTCCATCAAAGTCCACTCTTTGGATTCTCATTCTGAGAATACCAAGGGCTTCAAGTGGTGGGGTCATCCCCAGTTGCTACTTGTTCATGCGTTGTCGATCGTCTAGACGATCGTGCTGTTAGGCGTCTGTTTATTGGGCGATTTGGATTATAGAGGAGTCGCTTCCGCTGGATTGAGTTCAAGTGAAGACAGTCTTCAACTGGTACGTATGCTCAATATGTTGTTATTTATTTGTCAAATCATGCCGATAATTAGTGTTAAAATGCATACATATTTGTTAGAATGTGTGTGTGGTAATTCGATCACAATGAAATAGGAAAGATCCGAACGCAGTCATGGATACTCTTGTTTAAGAGTTCCTTCAATTGGTATCAGAGCCAGGTTTCGATATTCCAATTTCATTGTTGCAACGAATGCATATTCATTCAAGGTGGGTGCATATCTGCTCTTTGTTTAATGTTTAAATTATTTGCATTTTCGGTTAATTGTAAAGGCCCCTGCGTTTTTTGGCACAATTAATTATTATCGAGTCTGTAATTCAAATTCAATTTGAGTCTTGAGTCATTCGTGAAGAAATTTGGAGCAAGGGTTGATGTTCTTCGGGGAAGAAGGCAATCAAGGGTTGATCGGGTCGTGTAGACGATGAGGTAAGCTATCACTGAGTATCGGATGCTCGGGTATCGTTTAACGCGCGCGCGTACAAGACGATCGTTTAGCTCAGCAAGCTCCATCGCTTAGTAACTAACTAAACAATTGCGGAGTAACGTACAATAAATTGTTTGCCCTTTCGCCGCGTTAAGCAATCGCCTAGACGATTAGGCTTCGCAACCTCATTGTCATCTAAGCGGTTGTTTAGCTTTTGCGCTATCGTCTAGTGTGCGATGAGCGATCGTTTACTTGTAGCATTTACTAAACGATGGAGTTCTCCTGGCGATTCAAGACTCGATTCGCTTGTGAATCAATTTGCTCGATGGAAAATGTAATAGATAGTTATTTCACTCCGGTTTTCTAAAGGTTCATCCCGGTCCATTAATCTTTGGTTTATTACATGAGATGTATGGTTTTTTATGTGTCATATGGTATGCACACATAGTAAATCCCACCTTAGGTTAAGCATTGGTCATGCATCATCTCTTTACTGTAATTGTTATAATTTAGAGAAGCATGATTTAATTATGTAAGAGCATGCTCATGCATCATATAATATAAGAGTGATATTAGAACTAAAAGCAATAAGGAAGACATGCATGCTCACTTAGGTTTAATTCATGGTTTTAAATTGTTTAAAACTTGGACAACATAAACCTAAGATCATGGTTCTAATATGATTAGCACCCTTAGACTTTAATCTTTTAATCAGTTTAATAGGATTAAATTGACTAATAAAAGGTTAAAGTGTAGCAAATCTATCTATGAGACCTTTTGTCTAAGGTGGGTTCTATCTAGGCTGGGGTATTTAAGTTGGCAGAAACGTAACACCCTTATCTGGGAACTTACTTGGAAAGGTGAATTAGATAGATTTGATGCATGCATGCAAGTTAAGGGCAGTCTATTAAAGTGTTTAAATGTGACTACTTGAACTTGTTCATTTTTCACAGAAAAAATTTGTTTATGAGCGGACTTAAATAGATGACTTAGACTAAAATCAGTAGTCGGATTGTCTAGGTTAACGAACTCTTAGGTAGAACATTCAGTGGGATGTACCTGGGGCATATAATGCTTCACTTAAACCTTTCACGTTTCTCCTATATAGTTCAAATCATGAGATCTACCCTCGGCCTCGTGGCACCCCGGAAGTGTACCCCAAAAGGATGGTGTTTGGGTAGGTCAATATCAAGGTGGATGGAGAGAGTGTTCATAGTAAGTGGGAGCGGTTAGTGCGATAGCATATCCCTCGGTCTCCTTCGTTAGATTTAATAAAGTTTCTGCGCATCGCCTCGAGGCACCCTAGGAGTGTCCCCCTATAGGATGGCAGTTTTGTGCGTTTCTTTATTTGATCTCCTGTAAGAGGATAAGATTACTTAGTCTCTAGTCCTAATCTACTTCTTCCCTACGGTGGGCTCATTAGGGCGGCACTTTGGTATCGAAAGCGAGGGGTCACACTTACATGGAATTGTTACAGGTTAATAGTTCTGGACCAAATAAATGGTGGTTGTTAGGTTCAGTTCCAAGAGTTGGTTCTACCGACTGGTTGAGAAAGTCTCATCCAAGTGAAAGGGCATCTGATCACTCCACCGGTGATGTTTTTCCTGCTTCGCTGGGGCTTCATTGCAAAATAGAAGTCTTTCACTTAGGGTGCTTGAAACTGTTTTGCAAAATTAATTGGTTAAAATGTGGTTTAGCAAAATCTAATTAAAGTTTTCTTCGTTTTTCAGCAACAAGTTTTTTAAAAATGGGAACAGCCACATTAGCTTTCCTTAGCGCCGAGAAATTAACTGGCGATAACTTTTCAACATGGAAACACATGATCACGACAATACTGATCATCGAGGATCTCATGTTTGCCCTTACGGAGGTCTGTCCTCCTATGCCAGCTCAAAATGTTGCTCGAAATGTTCGGGAAGCATACGAGCAATGGACACGTGCGAATGAGAAAGCCCGAGCCTATATCTTAGCACGTCTTTCTGAAGTCTTGGCTAAGAAGCATGAGCTCAAGGTCTCATCACGTGAGATCAGGGAATCCCTGCGGGGGATGTTTGGACAACCGTCTGAACAGCTTATGCACAAGGCTCTTAAGTATATATTCAACTCCAAAATGGATGAAGGCGCCTCTATTCGTGAACATGTGCTTAACAAGATGATCCACTTCAATGTGGCAGAGTTAAATGGGTCTACCATCGATGAGGGCAGCCAGGTTAGTATAATCCTGCATTCTTTGCTGGATAGCTTCCCGCACTTTGTTAGTAATGTGATTCTTAACAAAGTGAAATACAACCTTACAAATCTCCTCAATGAGTTGCAGTCTTACCAATCTTTACTGAAAATTAAGGAGAGGAAGAAGGGTGAGGCAAATGTTGTTTCATCTTCCAGGATGTTCCATAGAGGTTCGACCTCAGGAATGAAGTCTGCATCTTCTACTTCTAGCTCTGCAAAGGGGAAGAAGAAGAAGGGTGGTAAGGGAAAAGGGAAGACATCTGCTAACCCACCGCAAGTCGCCCCAAGAAGGCGCCCACCGCCGATTGAAAAGGGAAAATGTTTCCACTGCAACCAGGATGGACACTAGAAGAGGAACTGTCCTTGCTGGCTGAAGGAAAGAAAGGCCACCAAGGCTGATAAAGGTAAATATGATTTACTTGTACTTGAAACTTGTTTAGTGGAGAATGATGATTTTTCCTAGATAATTGATTCGGACGCCACTAATCACGTTTGTTCTTCTTTTCAAGGGATTAGATCCTGGCAGCAGTTGAAGGCTGGTGGGATGACAATGCGAGTAGGCATCGGGCACGTCGTCTTAGTTGTGGCAGTGGGAGGACTCCAGTTATCTTTACATAATAGGTTTCTAATTTTGAATGATGTACATATTGTTCCTGAACTTAAGAGGAACCTTATTTCTGTAAAGTGCTTGTTACAATGTAAATATATTGTTTCTTTCAATGTCGATAAAGCATTTATTCATAAAGATGGTATTAATATTTGTACAATGTATCTAGAAAGTAACTTGTATGTCCTAAGGCCGTTAGCCATTAGTTCCCTCCATAACATAGAATTGTTTAAAACTGCCGCAACTCAAACTAAACATCGACATATTTCTCTAAAAGAAAATGCCCAACTTTGGCACCTTCGTTTAGGGTACATCAATCTCAATAAGATTGAGAGATTGGTGAAGAATGGACTTCTAAGTGAGTTAGAAGAAAACTCTTTACTGGTGTCCGAATCTTGCCTTGAGGGTAAGATGACTAAATGACCTTTTACTAGAAAAGGTTATCGAGCCAAAGAGGCTCTTGAGTTGGTACATTCTGACTTTTGTGGTCCTATGAATGTGCAAGCCCGAGGTGGCTATGAGTATTTTATCAATTTTATTAATGATTACTCTAGGTTTGGGTATGTTTATCTTATGTAACTGAAGTCTGAATCCTTTGAAAATTTCAAAGAGTTCAAGGCTGAAGTTGAAAATTCATTGGATAGACGGATTCAAATACTTCGACCAGATCGAGATGGAGTGTTTTTGGACTCGGGATTTCAGGACTATTTGATAGAACATGGAATCATTTTCCAATTCTCAGCGTCGGTACACCTCAGCAAAATGGTGTAGTGGATAGGAGAAATAGAACCTTGTTGGACATGGTTCGTTCAATGATGAGTTACGCTTCCTTACCAGACTCGTTTGGAGGTTTTGCAGTGGAGACTGCGGTATACATACTCAACTGTGTTCCCTCCAAGAGTGTTGCGAGAACACCTCTAGAGTTGTGGAACGGGCATAAAGCTAGTTTACATCACTTCCACATTTGGGGTTTCCCTACATATGTGCTTGAAGTAAATCCCAAGTTGGAACCACGGTCGAGGTTATGCCTCTTTGTAGGCTACCCCACAGGTACACGAGGGGGTTATTTTTATAATCCGTCGGAAAATAAGGTGTTTGTTTCCACGAACTCTACTTTCCTGGAGGAGGATCATATTAAGGAGCACAATCCACGAAGTAAAGTCGTGTTATGTGAGCTTTCCAATGAAACTACTAAAACTTTTACAAGAGTTGTTGAAGAGCCTGCTTCATCAGCAAGAATTGTTTATGGTGGTTCATGTAGTAGGTCGGTTCCACCTCAAGAGTTGAGGGAACCTCGACGTAGTAGGAGGGTTGCAAACCTGCCCATTCGCTATTTGAGTTTCACGGAAATCCTTGCTATGGTAGCAGATGGCGACGTTGAGGATTCGTTGTCTTTAATGGAATGAAGGATGTAGACCGGGATGAATGGATCAAGGCCATGGATCTCAAGATAGAGTTGATGTACTTCAACTCAGTATGAGTTCTTGTAGATTAGCCTGATGGGTAAGACCTATAGGTTCTAAATGGATCTACAAACGCAAACGGGGTGTTGATGGGAAGGTGCAAACCTTTAAGGCTCGACTTGTGGCAAAGGGTTATACCTAAGTAGAGGGAGTTGACTATGAGGAGACTTTCTCGCATGTTGCCATGCTAAAGTCGATCCGTATCCTCTTGTCTATTGCAGCTTATTATAATTATGAGATCTGGCAAATGAACATCAAGATGGCCTTTCCGAATGGCAATCTTGAGGAAACCATTTACATGGTGCAACCCGAGGGATTCATAGCCCAAGGTCAAGAGCAAAAGGTTTGCAAGCTGAATCGGTCCATTTATGGGCTGACATAGGCGTCTCAATCTTAGAACATACGATTTGATACTGCGATCAAGTCGTATGGCTTTGACCAGAATGTTGATGAACCTTGGGTCTACAAGAAGATCATCAACGCTTTAGTAGTCTTCTTAGTGTTGTATGTAGACGATATACTACTCATTGGGAATGATGTAGGTCTACTGACTGCAGTTAAGAACTGGCTAGTGACCCAATTCCAAATGAAAGATTTGGGAGAGGCTCAGTTTGTTCTGGGTATACAGATCGTTCGGGATCATAAGAACAAAGTGCTAATAATGTCTCAGGCATCGTACATAGACAAGATGTTGCTCAAGTACTCGATGCAGGACTTCAAGAGGGGCCTACTGTCATTTAGGCATGGAGTCACTTTGTCTAAGGACATGTGTCTTAAGATGCCTCAAGAGGTGAGGAGATGAGATAGGTCCCATATGCGTCTACCATTGGCAGTTTGATGTACGTGATGCTCTGTACTAAACCAGACATCTGCTACGCTGTGGGCATAGTTAGTAGGCATCAATCTAACCCAAGCTAGGGTCACTGGACCGCAGTGAAGAACGTCCTCAAGTATCTTCAGAGAACGAGGGACTACATGCTCGTGTATGGATCTAGGGATTTGATCCTTACTAGATACACAGATTCTGACT
>NC_052349.1:645328-661325 GCF_009727055.1 Benincasa hispida | reverse complement strand
TCAGAAACACTGGTAGGGGCTGAGTGGGATAGGAGAGATAGGGACTTTAGCAAGTCCACTCCAGGGTCAACCTTTACTCTTAACGGGGGAGCTATAGTGTGGCAAAGCACTAAGCAGGGGTGCATCGCCGACTCCACTATGGAGCTGGAGTACGTAGTAGCTTGCGAAGCCGCTAAGAAGGCTGTCTGGCTCAGGAAATTCTTGACAGAACTAGAAGTTGTTCCAGTCTAGGCCCATTACCCTTCATTGTGATAATAGTAGGGCAGTGGCAAACTCCAATGAGCCTAGGAGTCACAGACATGGCAAACACATAGAGCGAAAGTATCATTTGATACAGAAGATAGTGCATCGAGGGCATCATCACGAAGATCGCTTCGGAGCACAATATTGCTGACCCGTTTACAAAGGCTCTCATGGCTACAGTGTTTGAGGGTCACCTTTAGAGCATGGGTCTTTAGGATTGCCCATGGTTGGACTAGGGCAAGTGGGAGATTTTCTTATATTGGGCTTTTATGCCCTAGTTGTTGGGTTTTATGTCCTAAAAACTCGCAGTTTGTAAAATGATAAAGATTGTCTATTATCAATATACTTGTTATTGATCTCATAAGCTGTATGAAAGTCTAAATCCAATAAACTAAGACCCATGACTATTGTATGAGTACTTGAACTTTATGTGGAGACATAAGAGTGGATCAGGTTCGAGTAAATAGTCAAAATGATCTATGGTACATGAATGGAGTTGGGTACCTTATTTCTGGTAACACTATTGGATGCGGTCCTACTCTGTAGTATTACAAAGAGTTGTAAAGTGCTACATACGATGTGATCCTAATTCATACATGTTATGACATGAGGAGTGCGGGTGTTCTATGCAATGAGTTTGCATAAGATCAGGACCAAGAAATAAGTCACTCTTACTTTATAACGTTGTTTACTGTTTAAGACTGACTATTTCACCTAGATGACCTAGGTAACTCGATCTTAATCCTGGGCTATCTATAAACTCCTGTTTATTCGGGATTGCCCTAATATTTGCATAGTTGAGGGTTGGCTCAAGAGCACTGGCTCAATAAGGCTCCCATTTCAGGGGTAAGATCGGATAGATAGCTAGGGACATAGGGTGCAAGACAGAGTTTACGCCTACCCGATTTAGGGATAGGAGAAAGGTTGTTCTCTTAAGTACTGAATCCAGGTCTTGAACAAGGGGCCCTACCCTCTCACTGGCTGACAGAGTTTGGTTTCGTGATTGGATCACAAACTAGTTGTTCATTAGAGGATCAATAGGGACTTGAGGAATAAGACGTAAATCTCGGGGTGTAAAACAGATATTTGACCCAGCCGTTATTACGAACAACCTGTGAAGGGTCGACTTGTTGATTATGGTTAAATCATGTGGACATAATATATCTATAGTGAGGGGAGTGCAACTATGGGCTTTTAGTGGAATGACCCATTAGTTAACGAATGGAGATTAATCTAGTCTAATGAGTTTTAGCCAATTAATCTCGATCGTTGGAGCCCATGAGGTCCCCCTACTAGCTCGTAACGGACTAACTCTAGAATAGCGTGATAAGTTAATTTGAAACGTTCAAATTAAAATTAAGGAAATTAGTAATTATATGAGATATAATTATGTTTAATTTTAGAATTTAAACGGAAATAGAAGAATTTATATATTTAAATATGATTTAAATATATAAAGATGGATATGTATTTAAAATTAATTTAATATTTGATATTTAATTAATTAAGTTTTATTAATAATTAGTTTATGAAATTAATTAAATTTTCATTTTTAAAATCAAATAGATTTTTTAAATCAAAATTGATTTTTAGATAAAAATTAGAAAATTAGAAAGCAAAAACACAAGATGGGAAAAATGGATTTTCCATTATCCATCACCTAAATAGCTAACACATGAAGTATTAATCTTGCCTTTGTCTTCTCAAGCATGAGCTACAACTCATGCAGCTCTTTCTCTTTGCATGTTGATCTGCAATATAATGAAGAGATTAGAGTGAAAATCGGGCATGCAATCTACAGTGAATTTAGAGAAAATTCGATTTGAAGAATGGTTCTTCAATAAGGTTGTTGCAGTGAGCTTTTTCTCCTTCATTCCTTGATTCAAGCTCCAAAGTAAAGGTTATTAGTAGGTGTTTAAATGAAGATGGGAAGACTGGAAAAACCGAGAAATACAGAAAGAACGCATGAACAAAGTATTATTTAAGGCCAAAATGTATATAACATATAAAGAAGAAGAAATAAGCAGCAATGGTCTTGTCGAGTAGACAGCCTGAAGGAAGAGAAAAGGAAAGAGGGGCGAAAATGCTCCAAATTTTTGATGAGAATGCAACCAACCGCAAGGGGGTATGAGGGATTGTCATTATGCAAGAACAAAAGCATCAACGCAACTTCAAGTCATCACCGCATATCAGAATGGTTTGCATCTCAAGATAGAGAAGATCCTGACATCACCTTCTGTTAGGTGCTCGCGTCGCAAGGAGAATGTGCCGCAAAGGGTCCACAAGTGACCCATTATTAATTTCGACCGCAAGTGAGAAGATGAGAAAAGAAAAAGAATGTCGACGCGTCCAAAAGATTTCTTCGTATCAGGCGATTTAGCAGGAACTGTACGATGGAGGATTGGCGTCATGACAACGCAAGCGCGGCAAAAGAAGAAGAAGAAGTGCTCGAGGGATGAGCAATGTCATCCCTTTGCTCTGCCTCAGAGTAGTTTGAGAGAGAAAGAAATGAGAGAGAAGAAGAAGAAAGAAGATGGAGGAGAAGGGTGATAAAATGAACAAGCAAATGTCAGTGCGTCAGGAGAGAGGAAGAAAGATAGTGGAAGATTGGAAAAGGGAAACAAGAGAGGACCAACGCAAGGTTAAGGGAATGCAAACAAAACAAAAATCTCCGCCTTGCATCTCTCAGACAAGGGCAAAGCTAAATTGAGAGAGCAAGGCAAGCTATGCGCTCGACCAGGGGATGCCCATCAACAAAGAAAGAAAAAGATGATATTGATGATGGGAAATGGTTCTTCGCTGCGTCGATGCCACACCGGATCTGATCACAAGTGTGGTGTTGGAACATGGTGTGGGATACTTTCTTGGCCATGTCCCTCCATTGTTATTCGCAGTAGTGAGGCCTTTTATCCACTGGGCCAGCTCCATGACCAAAGATGTGTAAGGTGATCATTAAAGGGTGGGCAATGCCATTCAGCACAAAGGACATAATGAGCTCTACAAGTTGAAAGACTTTTCGGAAGCACGGGTAACAAGTTAATTGATGATCCTGAAGAAGTACCACATGGGAGGATGCGCTTGGAAAAAGTATTGAACGTAACCGGGTCGACGTCCGTGGTCGGTATATTAACAGGCATTAGGGCCCTTGCCTCCAACAAGCTGCTCCCAAGGCTCTGCGACGTTCCTGTTTATTTTGGTTGAACGCGGGACTGCATCCCAACAACGCATGACAAAACAAATTCAAGGGATCGAATGATCATTGGTCGCATACGGTGCCTATCGTGCGAGGCATTCAATTTGTGTAGGCAGTTGATTGCGAAGTTAGATTCGAGGGTTTGTTGGCCGTGTGATGGAGCCAATACTTCGGTTTCGAGGTACCGGAATGATTCTCCTGAGGCATGGTGCCTCTCTAATGGGTTTTATGTGCCTTAACAAAGTCCATGCCTGAAGTCCTCAATCGGTCTCAATCACATGAAGGATCCTGGATGCTTCCTCAAGGGACTCGCGCGCACATTGACCCGAGGCTTCTAGCCAAAAGCCTTCTCATAGATCTGAATAGGCGGCACTCAATCGAAGCCTCAACCAAAGATAGCTCCAGATGCCGCTCAAAATGATAAAGGAGGAAAAGTCCAGCACAATCACTGCAAGAGAAACCCCAACTACCCTTGGACCCTTTTGCCTAATTAGTCATGGTTGAATAAAACCACCGAGCCGCTCAATTAGAGTCATTAGACCTCTCAGAACACTTCACAAAACCTCCTCTCTTGCTCAATCTAACACGCATTTTGTTTGAGTCCCACGACTCAATCTAGAGAACCAAAAGATAGATTAGGTGTGGAAATATCTTGAGGTGGTTCGTACAACAAGATATGGAGAAGATAGAATTTATATATTTAAATATGATTTAAATATATAAAGATGGATATGTATTAAAATTAATTTAATATTTGATATTAAATTAATTAAGTTTTATTTAATAATTAGTTTATGAAATTAATTAAATTTTTCATTTTTAAAATCAAATAGATTTTTTAAATCAAAATTTGATTTTTAGATAAAATTAGAAAATTAGAAAGCAAAAACACAAGATGGAAAAATGGATTTTTCCATTATCCATCACCTAAATAGCTAACACATGAAGTATTAATCTTGCCTTTGTCTTCTCCAAGCATGAGCTACAACTCATGCAGCTCTTCTCTTTGCATGTTGATCTGCAATATAATGAAGAGATTAGAGTGAAAATCGGGCATGCAATCTACAGTGAATTTTAGAGAAAATTCGATTTGAAGAATGGTTCTTCAATAAGGTTGTTGCAGTGAGCTTTTCTCCTTCATCCCTTGATTCAAGCTTGTTTTGAGTCCCACGACTCAATCTAGAGAACCAAAAGAATAGTGGGGAATATCTTGAGGTGGTCTACAACAAGATATGGAGAAGATTGCAGTTGGAAAAGGAGCTTTGATGAAGTTCTACAAGAGGTATGTCTTGAAACCCATTTTTCTTCAGAAGCATGCTTTATATTATGCCAAAATTAATGAATTTGAGTGCTTAGATGATCTTTGTGCTTCCGCTGCTGTTGATACAATCCTACACTAGTTTATTGTTTTGTACTAGTTTATGTACATCCCACTTCGCTTTAGGACAAGTGGGAGATTGTTGGGGTTGATGCCCTAAAGTATCGTGTTCTGTAGTTTGTAAACAGTTTGTACGAACGCTTGTGATGTATAATATATGATATTTTACTTCACTTCTTGATTTTGCTCAGTTGTTTGTTTTATTTGCTTTACCACAAACCAATAAACCTAAATCCCTACTTATCTGTATGTAACTTAAGCATGTATGTAGTGACATACAAGTGGATCATGTCTTAAGTGATAACCAAAATGATCTATAGTATATGGATATAGGAAGGAAAACTTATCCTGGTAATGCTACGGATGCGGCTCGCTTTGTGGAATGGTCACAAGTGTTGTGACTTGTCATAGATGGTCTGATCCTGATCATTGGTGTAGAGGACATGCGAGTGAGGGCATCCTATACAAAAAGTTTGTATAAGACCTAACCATGAAATGTTAACGTCTCATTATATAACACCATTCATGATAAAGACTTCACTTCACTGGGATTACTATAGGTAACATGACCTCAATCCTGAGTGAGTTGGAAACTCCTACCATTGAGGGTGGTCCTTTGATTTGTATGGATGTGAGTGGCCAGGTCGCCGACTCAAACCTACCATTTTAGGGCCTTATGAACAATATCTTTACAAAGGGAGTGATCAGTAGAGATAAACCTAAAATCCTCTTTTCAAGCAATTCTCAATTACAGATGAAGAAGCTTACGTATGACAACTTTGAGTTGTATTCATTGAACAATTTTAGTCAGAAATGTAAATTCTAAGCATCCACAACTCACTTTTCTTGTACCGAGATGCCCAAACATACCATTGACAGCCTTCTTGTAAACATGTCAACTCAAGTGACTTTGAATTTCATCATGTAGTCCTGAATTGAAAATTCCTATTCACTGTTATTACATAAAAACATTGCTATTACATAAAAATTCTTTTTCACTGCTATTACATAAAAACACTTGGACAGTATTTCTTTACTTCCAAATACATATTTTTCCTTCAAATCCCCATTAAAACTAACATCTCGTAAAACTTGATCATTTGAAGAACTAGAAGAAGAACCTAAACATAGCAATCTATCACCACCTCCACCACTAATACCAATACAAGATCCTTCTATAGAATGATGACTAGCACGAGAAACTAAATGATGTCTAGTCCCTGAATCTTTAGCCAAAGAAAAATACCAATTAACATCTTTATCTTATTTTATTTGGAATACATATTGAATATTAGTTTGACCAAATTCTAATAATACTAATAAATCTATAGAAACATCCAACTGAATTTCACCCAATATCAAACTAAGTAAACCATTGAAGTCTATCATATCATCAACAAAAACTCCAGCAACAATATAATTCTCATAAGAATTGTAATGAGTCCACTGTCCACCAAAAAAAAAACAACTACAGGAACATTAACCATAATATCAATTTGCTGCAAAAAAAAAAAAAAAAAAAAAAGAAAAAGAAGATAAAATCTGCAAATATTAATATGTATATAGCTCTATAACTTTATATCAGTAATAGAGTTTTATCACTGTCTATTAGTGCAGAGCTCTATCATTGTCAATCACTGATAGACAGTGATAACGTTCTATCACTGTCTATCAGTGATAGATAATGATAGAGCTCAATCATAATATATCACTAGTGACATAGCTCAAACACTGTTATAGAAAGTGGTAGAGATCGATAACTATCTATTACCAATAGAAAGTGGTAGAACTTTATCACTGTCTATCAGTGATAGAGCTCTATCACTTTGTACCATTGATAGAGCTCTATCATTTTGTATCATTGATAGACAACGATAAAGCTCTATCACTGTCTATCAAAGTAGAGCTCACAGTCTATGACTGGTGATAGAGCTCAATCACTGTTATAGAGAGTGATAGAGTTATATCACTTTGTATTACTAATAGACAGTGATAGAACTCTATCACTGTCTTGAAGGAAATTTTCAGGAAGAAAATCCTTTGAACAGAAGAAAATATCGTCCCAAATTTCATTTTTATTGAATATAAATTTTTACAGTAAAACAACAACAAGATATGCATTTACTTAAAATTACAGCATGCTTTAAAACAAATACAAAGGGTTTCAGAAACACTTACCTTTGAAGAACTCTTTCTTCAAGTAATCCCTCGTACAAGCCACGAACGAAACTCCTTCTCCACGAAGATCTCCTTCTTCATGAATAGACACCACCACTCGAGAACCCTCTGTATTCTCTTGGGATTAAAATATTCAAGTAAGAGTTGTGGGCTTTGCTTGAATCCTTGGAAGAGGGAAAGATATGGAGATTAGTAGAGGGATGAGAAGAACTTTTCTTCTCTGTGTGTTTTTTCCTTAGAAAGAACACTTCTTCTCTTCAAAGTGAATTGAAAAAGAAGATTATCTTCCACAACTAACTTGAATCCCACGTAATATCATTGAGAGAATAAGGGGAGGGAGTTTTAACTCCTTCCCTTTTTATTAATTTCAATTAAATTAATAAAATAGAATATATATAATAACAATTTTATTATATATATATATATATACACTATATTTTATATCAAATATAACATATAGATTATAGTTTTATATTGCATCAAATACAATATACACTATAGATATTATTCTCTCTCAACTATATATAAAAATTTAATATAAATCACATTTATATAAATCCACTTATATGAATCTCATCCAAATAAATGATATTTGGATCATATCCAAATATTTTATTGATATTTTTTACGTATATGACTTTGTTCAATACATCAATGTTGGGATTAGTTACTACTTCGAATTTTATCCAAATATATATTTTTGGGAATTGGATGAAATGTTCTTATCTATTAATAGATTTTTGGTTCACTCGACCTACTACGATGAATGCTTGTCAAAAGGCATTTGTAACTAATCGTTGTTGGGATTGGTGTCTTAATTCTCCCAGTGGTCTCGTAGTTTGTAAACACCTCTGTAAACATATTGTTATTAAGAAAATAAATGTTCTTTTATAAGCATTTACTCAAATCCAATAAACTAAGATCCATGGTTTTTTCATGTAACTTAAGCATGTATGTGAGACATACAAGTGGATCATGCCTTAAGTAATAACCTAAATGGTCTGTAGTAGATGGATAAAGGAGGGGTATCTTATCATGTTGACACTACAGATATGACCCGCTTTGTAGATGTTTACAAGTATTGTAAAGTGCTACAAATGGTTTGATCCTGAAAATTCATGTGGAGACATGCGAGCGGGGGTGTCCTAATACAAAGAGTTTGTATAAGACTGAACCATGAGATGATTAGTCTTTTTATATAACACCATTGATAATTAAGACTTACATTTCACTAAAATAACCATAGGTGACATGACCTTAATCCTGAGTGAGTTAGGAACTCCTGCCTATGAAGGCGGTCCTTTGATTTACATGAGTGAGAGTGGCCAGATTGCCAACTCAACAAGCCTACCATTTTGGGGATTCATCTGATCGGGGAGCTAGGAACTCAGCTACACAAGACGAAATTCACTCCTTCCCTGGAGCAGGGGTAAATAGATAAATTGCTCCCTTAAGGGCTGATTTTGGGTCTTGAACATAGTGGCCACACCCTGTCTTGGTTCGAGAGGACTCAGTCATAGTAGGACTATGACTCATTGTTCATTAAAGGAATCAGTTGTACTTAAGGAGTTAGATGTAACTACACGGGGAAAATCGGTGAATTGGCCTAGTTGTACTTACGAGCGATTTATGAAGGGTCATCGCAATGTTGATGGTCATATGAACACAGAAATATATCTGTAGTGCGAAGAGTGCAGCTATAAGTCTTTAGTGGAGTGACCAATAATTAACGGATAGTGGATCTCGTGATTAAAAAGTTTAATCAGTTATTCACATACCGTTGGAGCTTCAAGCTACAAGTCCATGAGGTCCCCTTGGTAGCTCAATGGGTTCAAGTTGAGAATCAGATTTTGGGTTAATTTGAAATGTTCAAATTAACAAGAGGAAATTCAATTATATATGATATAATTGATATGATGTATTAGATATATTGATTGGACATTTAATATAAATATGATTTATATTATATACCATAAAATAGAAAAAAAACTATGGTTATATGATGAAATATTAAAACTAGGTTATAAATATAATATGATAAGTTGGTTATTATATTTATTTATAACATATTAATTATATGATAATTAATTATTCTTTTTCTCTAATAATCGAATTGAGTGGGAGGTTATTGAAAGTTTTATGGTAACTGTGAGATAAAAAGGAAAATGGTTTTCCAAAATTTTTTGATGATTAACTTGGAATAATCTCAAGAAAAGGGCTATCAAGTAAAAGGGCTTTACTAAGTGATAGCATAGAGAGCATACACGATCGAGCTATAAGTTTACTATACGATAGTTACTCGCTTAATCGTTGCTACACGATCGAATAGCAAAGTCTACGATAGGCTTTCATTTTCTAAACGATCGAGTATTTCATCTATACGACAGACAATCTTCATTTCCCACTTACTCGATCGTTTACCTCTTGCTTTCCTCAATCTAAAATCATACAGAGCTCACAACATCTGGATTCTTACACTGAGAATACCAAGGTAACACTTGTGGTGGTGTTCCTGTGCTGTTCAAGGATTGAGTTGGACTTGATTGGGATCGAGGTTCATTCAGACGTTCATTGAGATCGAGTTTTGATCATTGTGTTCGAGTTCGTGCTGTTGAACCAGTTGCTATATGATCGAGGGATACTTGAAGAATAGTTCTTCAAAGGTTTGCATACTCTATCCCTGTTTGTTCCTTTATAAGTAGCATGCTTTAGTTTCTAATTATGCATAATCTGTTCGTTTCCATATAGACTGTAATTGTTTGTGTTTATTCTCAATGGGATTTGGAACGATCTGCTTCCGCTCATGGAGATCTCTGTTTAGATTTCGTTCAATTGGTATCAGAGCCAGGTTGTTCTGATATTCCAAATTCCATTGTTGTATTGAACTTCTTTTACAGTCATGGTGGGTTTTAAGTTTGTTCTACAATGCGTTTAAGAGTTAAATGTGTTTGTGGATGTGTTATGGATGTTTAGGGGATGATTTCCTCTATTTAAAGCTTTCTTTAAGTTTACAAAGTGTTAATTTGTAAGGGCCTCTGCTTTTTTGGGCATAATTAACAAGCAATCGAGTTTGTATTCAAAGTGTTTGAAGTTTTTTTTTTAATCATTCGTGATGAAGTTTCGAAGCGTGGAGATGTTGTTCTCATCAAGGAAGAAGACCAAAGGTTGGTCGCATCGTGTAGCCCAAACTAAACGATCATGTAGAAAAGTTCTACCCGATCGTGTTGTATTTACTAAACGATCGTATAGCTGATGCTAACAATTGAGTAAAGAGTTTACTTTATCATGTTGTGTTGGCTACTCGATCAAGTGGACGCTTGAGCTAAACAATTGCATACACTTGTTGTTTAATAGGCACGCACACTAAATGACTGTATAGTCCAGCATCTTTCATCACATAGTCACTGGCTACTTGATCACCCGATACATGATACTTGATGCTTGCTACACGATCGTTTAGACGATCATGCTTCACCGCATAGTTTTCGTCTACTTGTTCATTTAAGACGTGTTACACGATGTGCGCTACACGATCGCGTGACCTTCATGCTTCATCGCATAGTCAAAGGTCCTCGATCGTTGCTCAACGATCATTTATGCTCACACAGCATTGCTAGACGATCACAAGGAGTTGTTACACGATAAAGGAGATGCAGCTTCATCCGGACAGTTCAAGACCCGGTTTGCCTGTTTGAAACGGTTGACTCAATGCTCTTTGTAATAGTTAGCTTTATTCTTGAGGATTTAAGGCTAATTATCCCGGTTCATCAACTTTTATCTAATGTACATGAGATGTATGTTTGTTTATATGCCATAATGTATGACATATAGATTTAAAACCCACCTTTGGTTATGCATTTGTTCATGCATCATCGTTATATTATAAATGTAATAATTTAGTAGATCGCATGATGAAATTACATTAAAGCATGCTCACACATCCTATAATATAAGAGTTATATTTATACATGCATTAAGCATATTCATGCATCATCTTTATATTATATGTGTTATAGTATAACGGTGTATGAGAGCATGTATGATTGGTTCATTACTTTGTTATATAAGAGTTATATAAAAGTAGTAATGAATGAACAATGCATGGAGCATGACACTTAGGTTTATTTACAAGAGTTATAAATACCTTGTATGTGTTGCTTTGCATTGTGGATGGTTTTAGTTGTTTCTTTTATAAGAGTTATAATGAAAATTAGAACTAAAACCAATAAGAAAGAGTTACATGCGAACTTAGGGAAAATCATGTTTTAAAAGGGTTATAAAATTTGATTGAGATAAACCTAAGTTCATGGTTTTAATGAGATTAGAAACCGAAGTTTAATCTTTTGAATTGGTTTAATAGGATTAAACTGGTTTGAATCAAAGATTAAATTTGTATTAAATCTATCTATAAGGGACCTTTTGTCTAAGGCGGGTTCTAGCTAGGCTGGGGTATTTAAGTTGACGGAAACGGAACATCCCTACTTGAGAACCTACCTGGAAAGATGAATTAGATAGATTTACTGCAAGTATACAACGTTGATCTAGTCTCTTATACACATCTAGATGTGTATAAGAGACAGGTGTCAACATGTCTACGGTCTCCTTCATTGATTTGCACCGTGAGATCTTCTTCTGTCTCTTATACACATCTAGATGTGTATAAGAGACAGTCCTGGGAGCATCCCCCTTCAGATGGTTTGTGCGGTTGGTCAATATCAAGGAAAACTCCATAAATGGATAGGGTCGCTTTAGTTTTTTCCCCAATCAGATTTTTTCCCTTCGGATTGGCTACTTTGGGCGGAACTCTAGGTTCTAAAATGAAGGGTCACACTTATGGGAAATTGTTAAGCAAGTTAATGATTTCTTGACCAAATCAATGATGGCTAGTCGTTATAGGTTGTTCCGGTGTAATGACTAGTTGAGAATGTCTCAATTTAGAGGAGTGATAAATTACTATCCTTCGGTGGCTTTTGTCCTAATCCACTGAAGCATCATTGAAAAACTAGATATCGCATGGGGTTCATTTAGATTTTGCTAAACCAGATTGGATTTGTTTTAAAGAGTATTTGCTAAAATCTAATGAGATCAATATGTTTGTTTTTTCAACAACATGTCATTATATGATTTTTCGTTAATTGCGTCTTTTAATTTGACCGATTACATACATTGGAAAAAGTCTCTTAAAACATATTTCGTGGTAAACGACCTCGAGTTTTTCATGGTTGAGGAATGTCCTCAAGTCCCGACCCTTGATGCACCACAAAATGTTTGTAATGCATATGAGGTGTGGATGAAGGCTAGTTCGATGGCCTGACTTCACATTTTGGCTAGCATACCTGATGCATTGGCTAAAAGGGTTGAGAACATGGTCATTACGTGCGATCATGGACTCGTGCAAGAATTATTTGAACGTCAGTTCTCACTTTTTGAGCAAGAAGGGATGGATGACAAAGAAACCAGTAGTGTCAATACTAAAGATAATCTTTTGTCTTTCTTGAACATCAAGGGACTAAAAGAGAAAGCAATTGTTGATGACTCTGATGAAGTTCATCGACGAGAATCGTTCTCTGAAATGGAACTTGGAGCTTATTTAGGTTCTGATACTGATCCCACTACTATCCAGAAGAGGAAGAATTCTAAAGATAGTAAATGTGATTTATTGGTCTTGGAGACATGTTTGGTAGAGAATGATGATTGTGCCTGGATACTTGATTCAAGTGCTACTAATCACGTAAGTTCTTCCTACCAAGGATTTAATTCCTGGAAAGAGTTGGAAGATGGAGAGTTGACACTTCGAGTCGGTACTGGTGAGTTGTTTTAGCTGTTGTTCTAGGCAGGCTAAAGTTATTTTTGGACAGGAACCGTTATCTATTACTATATAATGTTTATGTAGTTCCTCATATCAAGAGGAACTTAATTTCAGTGTCTTGTTTTATTGAACAAGGTATGGAAATTGGTGTTTATTTTTAAGAATGGTATGGAAATTGGTTTTGGTTCAATGAAAAATAACTTGTATGTACGAAGGCCATTAGTCATAAAAGCCTTACTTAATACTGAAATGTTCAAAACAGCAACAACTTCAAAAAGACCAAGGGTTTCTCCTAAGAAAAATGTCCATCTTTGGCATCTAAGGTTAGGTCATCAACCTCAATAGGATTGAGAAGTTGGTGAAATGTGGATTTCTAAATGATTTAGAAGAAAACTCTTTGCCGGTATGTGAATCATGCCTTATAGGCAAAATGACCAAACGACCTTTTACTAGAAAAGGTTATAGAGCCAAGAAGACCTTAGAGCTTATACATTCAAATCCCTGTGGTCCGATGAGTCTAAGAGCTCGAGGTGTGTATGAATATTTCATCTCTGTCATAGATGATTATTCAAGATATGGGTATCTATACCTAATGCAACATAAGTTTGACGCTCTTGAAAAGTTCAAGGAGTATAAGGCTGAACTTAAAAACTTGTCAGGTAAGAAGATAAAAACATTACGATCTGATCATGGTGGAAAGTATATGGACTTAAAATTCCAGAACTATATGATAGAACATGGAATCAAGTCCCCCAAGTACACCTCAGCAGAATGGTGTATCAGAAAGGAGAAACAGAACCCTGTTGGACATGGTTCAGTCTATGATGAGTTATACTCATCTTCTATACTCGTTTTGGGGATTTATAGTGGAAACTGCAGTTTCTATTTTGAACAATGTTCTCTCGAAAAGTATTTCTGAAACACCTTTTGAGTTATAGAGAGGCTATAAAGGTAGTTTACGCCACTTTAGGATTTGGGGATGTCCAGTGTTCGTTGCTATCGTGATTCGTTCTAGGAGTGTATTGTATAAACTAAATTGGAAGAATAAGTTCTAAGTGTAAGTGATGTGTTTATGCTTTGATGCGTTTAAGTGAATGTAACGCGTTGGGACGTCAGATATATGCAATAGAATGCACACAACTCCTTCTATAATATCCTTCTTAGTGAGGTTAGTTAAGGGTAATGCTATACTTGAGAAATTCTTCACAAATCGTCTATAATATCCTGTTAATCCAAGGAAACTGCACACTTCACTGATTGTTTCAGTCTTAGCAGGATCCATTGAGATTCCTTCTTGCTTTACAATATACCCTAGGTAGGCGACTTGTCACGTCCAAAACTCACATTTGGAGAATTTGGCATACAACTTTTCATTTCTTAATATGGAAAGGACGTCCCTAAGATGTTTTTCATGTTCTGCCTCGGACTTGGAATAGACCAAAATATCATCTATAAATACGATCACGAAGTTATCAAGATAGTCCTTAAAAATTCGATTCATCAAGTCCATGAAGGCTGCTGGGGCATTCGTTAATCCAAAGGGCATCACAATGAATTCATAATGCCCATGTCTTGTTTGGAAAGCAGTCTTGAGTATATCAGACTCCTTGATTCGTAGTTGATGATATCCAGATCGTAAGTCTATTTTGGAGAATACTGAGGCTCCTTGTAATTGGTCAAATAGGTCATCAATGCATGGGAGTGGGTACTTATTCTTTATTGTCAACTTATTCAACTCCCGATAATCTATACATAAACGCATTGATCCATCCTTTTTCTTAACAAATAAGACAGGTGCTCCCCATGGAGACACGCTAGGGCGTATAAATCCCTTATCTAACAATTCTTGTAATTGTATTTTGAGTTCTTTTAATTCCGCAGGTGCCATTCTATATAGTGCTTTAGATATTGGTTCAGCTCCGGGAATTAGATCTATACAAAATTCTATTTCTCGACTAGGTGGTAAACCTGATAGCTCTTCTGAGAATACATCTTCAAATTCTCTTATTACAAGAATGGCCTTAATTTCATCCTTTTGTTTTCGTAAATCCACTACACTTGCTAAATATGCCCAAGCCCCATAGTTGAGCAAATGTTTAGGTTTTAAGGCTAAAATTATTCTTAGGGCTGATTATGTATTAGAACTCTTAAACTTAAACTTGGTTCCTGTTGGAAAGGTGAATATGACCTTTTTATTATGGCAATCTATGCTTGCATAGTTTGCTGCTAACCAATCCATACTTAGTATTATGTCAAAATCACTTATGTCTAGGATGATAAGGGTCACCCCTAGTTTATGTCCTGATACTGACAATTCACAGTTTTCCACTATTGAGTTGGCCAACATAGATACTCCGGCAAGAGTAGCTACGGATAGAATGTAGCCTAAGGGCTTTGATGTTAATTAAGCATGTTCTGCAAATGTTGTAGAGATGATGAATGACTAGAGCCCGAATCAAATAAAGTGAAGGCATAATACCCGAGGATGGGTAATGTACCTATAACAACTGCATCTTGATCCTCTGCCTCTTGACGTGTAACAGCAAACACCCGTCCTTTCTGTTGTTGGGTAACCTTGTTACTAGTAGGCTGGGTGGTCTGGGCAATTGATACTTGGTTGATGAGCTTTGGGCAAGCCTTTACATAGTTCCGAAAACATTGCCCCTGATGGTGTTTTCCACAATTTCTGCACTTAGAATATGTGAATGTTTGACTCTTCTGTTGTAACTGTACGCCCTATGTGCTTTGGGAAATTTTTGCTTGCCGTTGTGAACGTTGGAAGCCCTGTTAGGTGAATTTCCTCTTTTGATTTGGCATGAATCCTCGTTCAGAAGTTAAGGTTTTGGCAGCAAAATCTACTTCCATGAGTAAGGCCGACTCGAGGGCAAGGGCATACTCTTTGTGTCGGAAAGCAGTAACAATGTCTCGAATGTCTTCTCTTAATCCCCAAATAAACCTTTCCACTTTCTTCTCTTCTGTGTCCACTAGTCGAGGGAAAAAGTGGGACAAGTGATCAAATTTCCATTCATACTCTGCCACCGACATGTTCTCTTGACGAAGATTAAGAAATTCCACTTCCTTTTGATATCTCACTGTCAAAGGGAAATACTTGTTTTAAAAAGCCTGATTGAATTGCTGCCATGAGACTGTACCTTTGATTGTTCTTTGTGTGGATTCCCACCAGAACTTTGCATCG
>NC_052349.1:635550-638923 GCF_009727055.1 Benincasa hispida | reverse complement strand
AACAAACATAATGCATGGGGTCCCTTGTCGATAAACGTATTTTAAACATGTAATGCAACATAACAATAACATAATTATGCAACATATTAAAGGTACACTACCATGAAACACTTAAAGAGAGGGTGAGATAAACTACTTACCTTGACTGCGATCCTAGTTATTCCTTATTATTCCTTATGGTTTAATCAGTAAAGCTTTCTCTCTTAAATTAGAAGAAAATTTGGGCAGCACCTCACCCGAGCTTTCTCTCTTCTAACCTCATAGAACTTCCTCACTCACACTTACTCTTTCACACGATTCTTCGTTACTGAGATTTGTTTGAGAATGGGTTAAATCTTCAGGCAAAGGGTCCTATTTATAGTGGTTTTTAGCTCTTCTCAGTGTGACGACACATCCTACAAATGTCTTCTTTAAAATTACTCAGGTTTAAGAATTTCTCTTAATAAGACACATAATTTTTGGCTTACGTTTGCTCTTACGTCATCAACCATTGTTTGTATTCAATTTTAGGGTTCTCCATGTATAATTTATAAGATCGTGGCCAAATTCAACGCATAATCCATGCTTCTGTCCAAATCTCGCTCTCTCTGTTCTCAGAATCTCGCTCTCTCCAGCTTTCTCACTGGGAAACTCGCTCTCCAATTTTCTCTTCAATCTCTCTCTCTCTGTTCTCAGAATCTCGCTCTCTCTAGCTTTCTCGCTGGGAATCTCGCTCTCTCCACTCTCGCTCTCTAATTTTCTCTTCAATCTCGCTCTCTCTGTACTCAGAATCTCGCTCTCTCCAACTTTCTCGTTGAGAGTCTCACTCTCTCCACTCTCGCTCTCTCCAATTTTCTCTCCAATCTCGCTCTCTCTAGCTTTCTCGTTGAGAGTCTCGCTCTCTCCACTCTCGTTGTTTCCAATTTTCTCTCCAATCTTGCTCTCTTCATCTTTCTCGCTGAGAGTCTCGCTCTCTCCACTCTTGCTCTCTTTAATTTTCTCTCCAATCTCGCTAGTTTTCACGCGTGTGTTGCCTTCACTGCTTGTGTATTCCACTTCCTCTTTTTAACTTTTTCAAATTTTAAGAGTATATGGGCAATTAATTCACCTCCAATTCTTCCAATGAGCAGTGCCCAAACAAAAAGTTATCTACTGCCCTTTGTCTCCTAAATTAGCTAGCGTCCAATTTCTAATTAATCCTCCCTGATTCTGACCCCTTATTCATTATTTTTGGATAATTAATAAATTTCTTTTTTTTTTCCAATTCTAAATTTCCACTCGATTTTCCTATTAAATTTATATATTTTTCATTCTTAATTATATATTTTATTTATTTTCCTGCTTTCTAAATTATGGTTAGGGTATTACATTTATCATCCACTTAAATAAAATTTCAACATTTAATTTCCTGTAGTGTATGCGGAAAATTTGGGTTGTTACATTCTTCCCCCCTTAAGAACTTTTGTCCTCGAAAGTTTCTTGGTTCTTAAACAGATGAGGGTATTTGACTTTCATCTCTTCTTCTCGTTCCCATGTAGCTTCTTCTATTTGCTGATTTCTCCAGAGAACCTTCACTAAACTTATTTCTCGATTATGAAGTGACTTCTTCTCTTTTGTTAGGATGCAGAACTGTTTAGTCCTTTTTCATTTCAAATTTTCAACTTATTTTGTAGAGGTTCATAATTTAACTACATGTGATGGGTCAAACACGCATTTTCGAAGCATCGATACATGAAAGACATTATGTATTGTAGAAAGGGTGGGTGGTAATACCAATCGATAAGCTACTTGGCCAATACGTTCTAATATTTTAAAGGGTCCAATAAAGCGGGGGCTAAGTTTTCCTTTTTGTCCGAAATGCATAATACCTTTCATTGGTGCTACCTTTAGTAATACGTGATCTCCTACTTTGAATTCCAACTCTTTTCGACGGTTATCAGCATAACACTTCTGTCTGCTTTAAGCTATTCGCGTTCTTTCCCGAATTAGCTTAATTGACTCTGATGTTTGCTGCACCAATTCAGGCCCTAGTAGTGTTCGTTCCCCGACTTCATCCCAGTGTACAGGGGATCTGCATTTCTTTCCGTATAAGGCTTCGAAGGGAGCCATAACAATTGTTGCCTGATAACTATTATTATAAGCAAATTCTATAAGATGTATCTGCGAATCCCATGCTCTAGTAAAATCCAAAGCACATGCCCTCAACATGTCTTCTAGGATTTGTTTAACTCGTTCTTTTTGGCCATCAGTTTGTGGGTGGAAGGTTGTGCTGAAATTTAGCTGTGTGCCCATTGCTTTCTACAAACTTTTCCAGAACTTGGAAATGAAACGGGGGTCTCGATCTGAAACAATTGATACTGGGATTCCATGTAACCGAATGACCTCTTTTAAGTACATTTGAGCTAGTGCTTCCGTAGTGTGAATAGTCTTGCATGGTAGGAAGTGGGCCGATTTGGTGAGTTGATCTATAATCACCCAAATCATGTCGTGGCCTTTAACAGTTCTCGAGAGTCCTGAGATGAAGTCCATAGAAATATGCTCCCATTTCCATTCTAGAACATTTAGAGGTTGGAGGAGTCCTTGTTGTCGTTGCCGTAGAGCTTTCACCTGTTGACAAACCAAACATTTACTTACATAGTCGGCTATATCCTTTTTCATGTTACACCACCAGTAATGTGCTTTCAAGTCTCGATACATTTTGGTACTCCCAGGATGTATTCAAAAGCATGATTCATGAGCTTTCTTCAGTAGTTCTTTCTTGATTTCTTCATCATCTGGTACACATAGACGTCCACGATAAAGGAGTGCAGAGTCTGGGGCTGTAGAGAATTGACTGGTTTCTCCATTCTCTGACTGCAATTGTTTGTTTAGGTATTTATCTATTTGTTGTGCATCAATTATCCTTTGCCTTAATGTAGGTCTTGCAATTAACTGTGCTATTTGAGTTGTGAAGGTTTCTGGTATTAATGAGATCTCAGCTCTTTCAAGGTCATCCATTATATGTTTGGAGATGGTACTTAGAGCTGCTGTATGAGCTGACTTTCTGCTAAGAGTATCAGCAACAATGTTAGCTTTTCCTGGATGATACAGGATCTAACAGTCATAGTCTTTGACTAATTCTAACCATCTTCGTTGCGATAAAATAAAGTATATAAATTGCGAAAAAATAAAGTAAAGCAGTAAAGATGCGATAATAAAATGAAATACAATAAACCTAAGCTAGATGATACAAGATACAGGCTTCATATTACAAAATGCTGGGGTCAAGGTTGGCTGTGAAAGTTGTGCAAAGACGTGGAATGCGGCGGCAAGTCTTATGAACAGAATAGAAAGAGAAAGACAAATAATATAAACAACGCAAGTTCTCAATTGCGTTGAAGCTACAAATGTTGTT
>NC_052349.1:625304-627795 GCF_009727055.1 Benincasa hispida | reverse complement strand
GCGGGCTATGCAGTACGCGGCCATGACCCGATCCCTTGATACAGTTCTGTCGTGCGTCGTTGGGATCAGTCACTTCTTGACCAAATAAACCCAGAGCCTTCCTTCCAGCAGCAAGGACTTGGACTCCAGGGTGTAGATGCCTTTGAGTGCGACTGACCACTTCGTGCCCGATTGCATTAGTATCTTCAATGCGTCCTCCATCTACTCTTCTGTGGGATCATCATTAATCTTGTTCCCTGGCGCATCAGGGTTGTCCATTTGATAAATTTCATTGATGTCCCTTGCGTTGAAGGATACTGTCTCTCCCTCAAAGGTCACCGCATCCCTATTTTCATGTAAGCACCTGTAGTAAAAGCTTCGCACTACCTGAGGCACTATGATGGATAGGCACTAGCAGAATGTGTCCCACCCATGCTCCATAATTACACTTGTGATGAGGTCAGGTAGTGGATTCGGCACAGGATAGAAGCCCATCTCAATCAACATATCATCGTTCTTCTTTTTCTTTGATGATCGCTTCTCGGCCGCTATGGGTTCATTGCTTTCTGCTATAGCCTTGCCTTTTTCCAACGCAAGGCGGGCTACTTGTCGTTCTCTCTTTTCCCACTCTATGCGTTACTCTTCTTTCTCGCGCTCAGCGAGCTCTTTGCCCTTGCTCTTAAATAAGCGCCGTTTGTTGGCTTCACACTTCTTTCTCTTCTCCTCAAACAACAATTTGTCCTCTTCTTCCATCTTCCTTCTCTCTTCTTCTTCTTCTTCTTCTTTTTCTTCTCTCGCAAACTCTTCTTCGAATTACTCAGAGGTCAGCAACAGACGTTGTTCCTCCTCGTGCTTCCGGATCCCTTCAAGTGTGGCAAGCTCATTGTTACGTCGCATTGCATCAAACTCTAATCTTCTTATTCTATCCCCCTCTGCGATGATGAGCTTGCCCCTTTCCATCTTTTCTTGCTTCTCCTTCTCTTCTTTTCTTTTTCTCTCTTTCTCTTCCAATGCCAAAATTAATCTTTGAGGGTCAATTATGGACCCTTGCGGCGCATTCTCCTTGCAACGCCACATTAGGGGGGTTCCCTCTGCTTCTTCTCATTCTTCGGTCACAACTATTTACGTTAGTATGGGTTGCGTCGATTCCATTAACTGTGTCGTTTCCCCCCTATCCTCCCTTACGGAGGTTGATTCTCCATCATTCTCAGGGTTCGTAGCCCTCTGTCTTGCTCCTTCTTCTTCTCTCAGGCGCCTTTTCTCATGTCGGCTCAATCTTCTCTCCTCTTTCTCCTTCTTCTTCCTTTCCTTCTTCGCCTCTTCATCTTCATTATCATCCTTTTGCTCTTTGTTCTTTCNCAATCTTCTCTCCTCTTTCTCCTTCTTCTTCCTTTCCTTCTTCGCCTCTTCATCTTCATTATCATCCTTTTGCTCTTTGTTCTTTCTTGCCTTGAGATGACGTGAATACTCCGCCCCTCTAGCCTTTTTTCCCTTGCTCTTCTTCTTCTTCTTATCTTCCTTATCAGCCTTTTCTGGCTGCTTTCCTCTCTTCTTATCTCCTTCTTAGCCTCTTCTAGCTGCGCATCCCTTGCAAACTCCTCCATCGCAATGTCAGAGGTCACTAATGTAACCTCTCCTTCTTCGCCTCTTCATCTTCGTTATCATCCTTTTGCTCTTTGTTCTTTCTTGCCTTGAGATGACGTGAAGACTCCGCCCCTCTAGCCTTTTTTCCCTTGCTCTTCTTCTTCTTCTTATCTTCCTTATCAGCCTTTTCTGGCTGCTTTCCTCTCTTCTTATCTTCCTTCTTAGCCTCTTCTAGCTGCGCATCCCTTGCAAACTCCTCCATCGCAATGTCAGAGGTCACTAATGTAACCTCTGCTTCTTTGGCCTCCTCGACTGCGATCTCTTCTTCTTCTCTTTACTTGATCGAAATTTCCTCTTATTTTCTTTTTGGAGCTTCGTCATAAATTTCTGTGATGACAGTTGCCTCCTGAGTCTCCGGGACCAGAACATCATTCTTCTTTTCTTCTTCTTCAACCACCACTTCTTCCACCACCAATTTCCTCTTCTTTTCTTCTTGGAGGTTGGTTTACATCCCCTGCCTCGGGCAGTCCACCTCCTTGCTCCAAGGTACTTAGGATGTTGCCAAACACCTCCGTATCATCTCGTCTTTCCCTTTTGCTTTCAGTGGAGATGGCAGGTGTTGACCTAGGCATGCTCTCGGTGCTTCCTCCTCTCTTGAACACAGGAGGCCTAACGGGCAAGGAATTTCTCCGGGATCTTCCGACGAGCCTGAGGATTGTATGGGCTTGGGCGGCAAGCCTGCGACTGGCAGCCAGGAATGTTGCCTCTCGCATGGTTACTTGATCAGGGGTGGAAGGTGAAACGGATTGGTTTGGGGTTTGGTTAGCCATGGATACGAGCTTGGAAAGGTCTAGTAAAAACTCGAGCTGCTGGGGAGAAAGAAAGGTTTGGGATGCAAGACGCTTAAGGTTTCTGGTTTGCCAAAGTG